>NW_025064268.1:0-38936 GCF_018152265.1 Drosophila ficusphila
AATTTGTTATTAAAATATCTATCTAGCTGCATTATTGGTTTATTTTCGAATTTTAGGTTAATATTTTGTAATTTTTTATGACCTCCGACCTGTCAAAATTTAAAAAAAAATGGGTTTGCAGAAAAGTGACCAGATCCCAGCACTGCTTAGCCCATAACTTTTGAAATTTTTACCCGATTTAAAAGTGGAACACCTCTCTGAATTTGTTATTAAAATATCTATCTAGCTGCATTATTGGTTTATTTTGGAATTTTTGGTCAATATTTTGTAATTTTTTATGACCCCCGACCTGTGAAAATTTGCAAGAAATGGGTTTGCAGAAAAGTGACCAGATCCCAGCACTGCTTAGCCCATAACTTTTGAAATTTTTACCCGATTTAAAAGTGGAATACCTCTCTGAATTTGTTATTAAAATATCTATCTAGCTGCATCATTGGTTTATTTTCGAATTTTTTGTCAATATTTTGTAATTTTTTATGACCCCCGACCTGTCAAAATTTGCAAAAAATGGGTTTGCAGAAAAGTGACCAGATCCCAGCACTGCTTAGCCCAAACTTTTGAAATTTTTACCCGATTTAAAAGTGGAATACCTCTCTGAATTTGTTATTAGAATATCTATCTAGCTGCATTATTGGTTTATTTTCGAATTTTTGGTCAATATTTTGTAATTTTTTATGACCCCCGACCTGTCAAAATTTGCAAAAAATGGGTTTGCAGAAAAGTGACCAGATCCCAGCACTGCTTAGCCCAAACTTTTGAAATTTTTACCCGATTTAAAAGTGGAATACCACTCTGAATTTGTTATTAAAATATCTATCTAGCTGCATTATTGGTTTATTTTCGAATTTTTAATCAATATTTTGTAATTTTTTATGACCCCCGACCTGTCAAAATTTGCAAAAAATGGGTTTGCAGAAAAGTGACCAGATCCCAGCACTGCTTAACCCATAACTTTTGAAATGTTTACCCGATTTAAAAGTGGAATACCTCTCTGAATTTGTTATTAAAATATCTATCTAGCTGCATTATTGGTTTATTTTCGAATTTTTGGTCAATATTTTGTAATTTTTTATGACCCCCGACCTGTGAAAATTTGCAAGAAATGGGTTTGCAGAAAAGTGACCAGGTTCCAACACTGCTTAGCCCAAACTTTTGAAATTTTTACCCGATTTAAAAGTGGAACACCTCTCTGAATTTGTTATTAAAATATCTATCTAGCTGCATCATTGGTTTATTTTCGAATTTTTGGTCAATATTTTGTAATTTTTTATGACCCCCGACCTGTCAAAATTTGCAAAAAATGGGTTTCCAGAAAAGTGACCAGATCCCAGCACTGCTTATCCCATAACTTTTGAAATTTTTACCCGATTTAAAAGTGGAATACCACTCTGAATTTGTTATTAAAATATCTATCTAGCTGCATTATTGATTTATTTTCGAATTTTTGGTCAATATTTTGTAATTTTTTATGACCCCCGACCTGTGAAAATTTGCAAGAAATGGGTTTGCAGAAAAGTGACCAGATCCCAGCACTGCTTAGCCCATAACTTTTGAAATTTTTACCCGATTTAAAAGTGGAATACCTCTCTGAATTTGTTATTAAAATATCTATCTAGCTGCTTCATTGGTTTATTTTCGAATTTTTTGTCAATATTTTGTAATTTTTTATGACCCCCGACCTGTCAAAATTTGCAAAAAATGGGTTTGCAGAAAAGTGACCAGATCCCAGCACTGCTTAGCCCATAACTTTCGAAATTTTTACCCGATTTAAAAGTGGAATACCACTCTGAATTTGTTATTAAAATATCTATCTAGCTGCATTATTGATTTATTTTCGAATTTTTGGTCAATATTTTGTAATTTTTTATGACCCCCGACCTGTCAAAATTTGCAAAAAATGGGTTTCCAGAAAAGTGACCAGATCCCAGCACTGCTTAGCCCAAACTTTTGAAATTTTTACCCGATTTAAAAGTGGAATACCTCTCTGAATTTGTTATTAAAATATCTATCTAGCTGCATTATTGGTTTATTTTCGAATTTTTTGTCAATATTTTGTAATTTTTATGACCCCCGACCTGTCAAAATTTGCAAAAAATGGGTTTGCAGAAAAGTGACCAGATCCCAGCACTGCTTAGCCCATAACTTTTGAAATTTTTACCCGATTTAAAAGTGGAATACCTCTCTGAATTTGTTATTAAAATATCTATCTAGCTGCATCATTGGTTTATTTTCGAATTTTTTGTCAATATTTTGTAATTTTTTATGACCCCCGACCTGTCAAAATTTGCAAAAAATGGGTTTGCAGAAAAGTGACCAGATCCCAGCACTGCTTAGCCCAAACTTTTGAAATTTTTACCCTATTTAAAAGTGGAATACCTCTCTGAATTTGTTATTAGAATATCTATCTAGCTGCATTATTGGTTTATTTTCGAATTTTTGGTCAATATTTTGTAATTTTTTATGACCCCCGACCTGTCAAAATTTGCAAAAAATGGGTTTGCAGAAAAGTGACCAGATCCCAGCACTGCTTAGCCCAAACTTTTGAAATTTTTACCCGATTTAAAAGTGGAATACCACTCTGAATTTGTTATTAAAATATCTATCTAGCTGCATTATTGGTTTATTTTCGAATTTTAGGTTAATATTTTGTAATTTTTTATGACCTCCGACCTGTCAAAATTTAAAAAAAATGGGTTTGCAGAAAAGTGACCAGATCCCAGCACTGCTTAGCCCATAACTTTTGAAATTTTTACCCGATTTAAAAGTGGAACACCTCTCTGAATTTGTTATTAAAATATCTATCTAGCTGCATTATTGGTTTATTTTCGAATTTTTGGTTGATATTTTGTAATTTTTTATGACCCCCGACCTGTGAAAATTTGCAAGAAATGGGTTTGCAGAAAAGTGACCAGATCCCAGCACTGCTTAGCCCATAACTTTTGAAATTTTTACCCGATTTAAAAGTGGAATACCTCTCTGAATTTGTTATTAAAATATCTATCTAGCTGCATTATTGGTTTATTTTCGAATTTTAGGTTAATATTTTGTAATTTTTTATGACCTCCGACCTGTCAAAATAAAAAAAAAAATGGGTTTGCAGAAAAGTGACCAGATCCCAGCACTGCTTAGCCCATAACTTTTGAAATTTTTACCCGATTTAAAAGTGGAACACCTCTCTGAATTTGTTATTAAAATATCTATCTAGCTGCATTATTGGTTTATTTTCGAATTTTTGGTTGATATTTTGTAATTTTTTATGACCCCCGACCTGTGAAAATTTGCAAGAAATGGGTTTGCAGAAAAGTGACCAGATCCCAGCACTGCTTAGCCCATAACTTTTGAAATTTTTACCCGATTTAAAAGTGGAACACCTCTCTGAATTTGTTGTTAAAATATCTATCTAGCTGCATTATTGGTTTATTTTCGAATTTTTGGTCAATATTTTGTAATTTTTTATGACCTCCGACCTGTCAAAATTTAAAAAAAAATTTGTTTGCAGAAAAGTGACCAGATCCCAGCACTGCTTAGCCCAAACTTTTGAAATTTTTACCCGATTTAAAAGTGGAATACCTCTCTGAATTTGTTATTAGAATATCTATCTAGCTGCATTATTGGTTTATTTTCGAATTTTTGGTCAATATTTTGTAATTTTTTATGACCCCCGACCTGTCAAAATTTGCAAAAAATGGGTTTGCAGAAAATTGACCAGATCCCAGCACTGCTTAGCCCATAACTTTTGAAATTTTTACCCGATTTAAAAGTGGAATACCACTCTGAATTTGTTATTAAAATATATATCTAGCTGCATTATTGGTTTATTTTCGAATTTTTGGTCAATATTTTGTAATTTTTTATGACCCCCGACCTGTCAAAATTTGCAAAAAATGGGTTTGCAGAAAAGTGACCAGATCCCAGCACTGCTTAGCCCAAACTTTTGAAATTTTTACCCGATTTAAAAGTGGAATACCTCTCTGAATTTGTTATTAAAATATCTATCTAGCTGCATCATTGGTTTATTTTCGAATTTTTGGTCAATATTTTGTAATTTTTATGACCCCCGACCTGTCAAAATTTGCAAAAAATGGGTTTGCAGAAAAGTGACCAGATCCCAGCACTGCTTAGCCCATAACTTTTGAAATTTTTACCCGATTTAAAAGTGGAATACCTCTCTGAATTTGTTATTAAAATATCTATCTAGCTGCATCATTGGTTTATTTTCGAATTTTTGGTCAATATTTTGTAATTTTTATGACCCCCGACCTGTCAAAATTTGCAAAAAATGGGTTTGCAGAAAAGTGACCAGATCCCAGCACTGCTTAGCCCATAACTTTTGAAATTTTTACCCGATTTAAAAGTGGAATACCTCTCTGAATTTGTTATTAAAATATCTATCTAGCTGCATTATTGGTTTATTTTCGAATTTTTGGTCAATATTTTGTAATTTTTTATGACCCCCGACCTGTCAAAATTTGCAAAAAATGGGTTTCCAGAAAAGTGACCAGATCCCAGCACTGCTTAGCCCAAACTTTTGAAATTTTTACCCGATTTAAAAGTGGAATACCTCTCTGAATTTGTTATTAAAATATCTATCTAGCTGCATTATTGGTTTATTTTCGAATTTTTGGTCAATATTTTGTAATTTTTATGACCCCCGACCTGTCAAAATTTGCAAAAAATGGGTTTGCAGAAAAGTGACCAGATCCCAGCACTGCTTAGCCCATAACTTTTGAAATTTTTACCCGATTTAAAAGTGGAACACCTCTCTGAATTTGTTATTAAAATATCTATCTAGCTGCATTATTGGTTTATTTTCGAATTTAAGGTTAATATTTTGTAATTTTTTATGACCTCCGACCTGTCAAAATTTAAAAAAAAAATGGGTTTGCAGAAAAGTGACCAGATCCCAGCACTGCTTAGCCCATAACTTTTGAAATTTTTACCCGATTTAAAAGTGGAATACCTCTCTGAATTTGTTATTAAAATATCTATCTAGCTGCATTATTGGTTTATTTTCGAATTTTAGGTTAATATTTTGTAATTTTTTATGACCTCCGACCTGTCAAAATTTAAAAAAAAATGGGTTTGCAGAAAAGTGACCAGATCCCAGCACTGCTTAGCCCAAACTTTTGAAATTTTTACCCGATTTAAAAGTGGAATACCTCTCTGAATTTGTTATTAGAATATCTATCTAGCTGCATTATTGGTTTATTTTCGAATTTTTGGTCAATATTTTGTAATTTTTTATGACCCCCGACCTGTCAAAATTTGCAAAAAATGGGTTTGCAGAAAAGTGACCAGATCTCAGCACTGCTTAGCCCAAACTTTTGAAATTTTTACCCGATTTAAAAGTGGAATACCTCTCTGAATTTGTTATTAAAATATCTATCTAGCTGCATTATTGGTTTATTTTCGAATTTTAGGTTAATATTTTGTAATTTTTTATGACCTCCGACCTGTCAAAATTTAAAAAAAAATGGGTTTGCAGAAAAGTGACCAGATCCCAGCACTGCTTAGCCCAAACTTTTGAAATTTTTACCCGATTTAAAAGTGGAATACCTCTCTGAATTTGTTATTAGAATATCTATCTAGCTGCATTATTGGTTTATTTTCGAATTTTTGGTTGATATTTTGTAATGTTTTATGACCCCCGACCTGTGAAAATTTGCAAGAAATGGGTTTGCAGAAAAGTGACCAGGTTCCAGCACTGCTTAGCCCAAACTTTTGAAATTTTTACCCGATTTAAAAGTGGACTACCTCTCTGAATTTGTTATTAAAATATCTATCTAGCTGCATTATTGGTTTATTTTCGAATTTTTGGTCAATATTTTGTAATTTTTATGACCCCCGACCTGTCAAAATTTGCAAAAAATGGGTTTGCAGAAAAGTGACCAGATCCCAGCACTGCTTAGCCCATAACTTTTGAAATTTTTACCCGATTTAAAAGTGGAACACCTCTCTGAATTTGTTATTAAAATATCTATCTAGCTGCATTATTGGTTTATTTTCGAATTTTAGGTTAATATTTTGTAATTTTTTATGACCTCCGACCTGTCAAAATTTGCAAAAAATGGGTTTGCAGAAAAGTGACCAGATCCCAGCACTGCTTAGCCCAAACTTTTGAAATTTTTACCCGATTTAAAAGTGGAATACCTCTCTGAATTTGTTATTAAAATATCTATCTAGCTGCATTATTGGTTTATTTTCGAATTTTAGGTTAATATTTTGTAATTTTTTATGACCTCCGACCTGTCAAAATTTGCAAAAAATGGGTTTGCAGAAAAGTGACCAGATCCCAGCACTGCTTAGCCCAAACTTTTGAAATTTTTACCCGATTTAAAAGTGGAACACCTCTCTGAATTTGTTATTAAAATATCTATCTAGCTGCATTATTGGTTTATTTTCGAATTTTTGGTTGATATTTTGTAATTTTTTATGACCCCCGACCTGTCAAAATTTGCAAAAAATGGGTTTGCAGAAAAGTGACCAGATCCCAGCACTGCTTAGCCCAAACTTTTGAAATTTTTACCCGATTTAAAAGTGGAATACCTCTCTGAATTTGTTATTAGAATATCTATCTAGCTGCATTATTGGTTTATTTTCGAATTTTTGGTCAATATTTTGTAATTTTTTATGACCCCCGACCTGTCAAAATTTGCAAAAAATGGGTTTGCAGAAAATTGACCAGATCCCAGCACTGCTTAGCCCATAACTTTTGAAATTTTTACCCGATTTAAAAGTGGAATACCACTCTGAATTTGTTATTAAAATATCTATCTAGCTGCATTATTGGTTTATTTTCGAATTTTTGGTCAATATTTTGTAATTTTTTATGACCTCCGACCTGTCAAAATTTAAAAAAAATGGGTTTGCAGAAAAGTGACCAGATCCCAGCACTGCTTAGCCCATAACTTTTGAAATTTTTACCCGATTTAAAAGTGGAATACCTCTCTGAATTTGTTATTAGAATATCTATCTAGCTGCATTATTGGTTTATTTTCGAATTTTTGGTCAATATTTTGTAATTTTTTATGACCCCCGACCTGTCAAAATTTGCAAAAAATGGGTTTGCAGAAAATTGACCAGATCCCAGCACTGCTTAGCCCATAACTTTTGAAATTTTTACCCGATTTAAAAGTGGAATACCTCTCTGAATTTGTTATTAAAATATCTATCTAGCTGCATTATTGGTTTATTTTCGAATTTTTGGTTAATATTTTGTAATTTTTTATGACCTCCGACCTGTCAAAATTTAAAAAAAATGGGTTTGCAGAAAAGTGACCAGATCCCAGCACTGCTTAGCCCATAACTTTTGAAATTTTTACCCGATTTAAAAGTGGAATACCTCTCTGAATTTGTTATTAAAATATCTATCTAGCTGCATTATTGGTTTATTTTCGAATTTTTGGTTGATATTTTGTAATTTTTTATGACCCCCGACCTGTCAAAATTTGCAAAAAATGGGTTTGCAGAAAAGTGACCAGGTTCCAGCACTGCTTAGCCCATAACTTTTGAAATTTTTACCCGATTTAAAAGTGGAATACCTCTCTGAATTTGTTATTAAAATATCTATCTAGCTGCATTATTGGTTTATTTTCGAATTTTTGGTCAATATTTTGTAATTTTTATGACCCCCGACCTGTCAAAATTTGAAAAAAATGGGTTTGCAGAAAAGTGACCAGATCCCAGCACTGCTTAGCCCATAACTTTTGAAATTTTTACCCGATTTAAAAGTGGAATACCTCTCTGAATTTGTTATTAAAATATCTATCTAGCTGCATTATTGGTTTATTTTCGAATTTTTGGTCAATATTTTGTAATTTTTATGACCCCCGACTTGTCAAAATTTGCAAAAAAATGGGTTTGCAGAAAAGTGACCAGATCCCAGCACTGCTTAGCCCATAACTTTTGAAATTTTTACCCGATTTAAAAGTGGAATACCACTCTGAATTTGTTATTAAAATATCTATCTAGCTGCATTATTGGTTTATTTTCGAATTTTTGGTCAATATTTTGTAATTTTGTATGACCTCCGACCTGTCAAAATTTAAAAAAATGGGTTTGCAGAAAAGTGACCAGATCCCAGCACTGCTTAGCCCAAACTTTTGAAATTTTTACCCGATTTAAAAGTGGAATACCTCTCTGAATTTGTTATTAAAATATCTATCTAGCTGCATTATTGGTTTATTTTCGAATTTTTGGTTGATATTTTGTAATTTTTTATGACCCCCGACCTGTGAAAATTTGCAAGAAATGGGTTTGCAGAAAAGTGACCAGATCCCAGCACTGCTTAGCCCATAACTTTTGAAATTTTTACCCGATTTAAAAGTGGAATACCTCTCTGAATTTGTTATTAAAATATCTATCTAGCTGCATTATTGGTTTATTTTCGAATTTTAGGTTAATATTTTGTAATTTTTTATGACCTCCGACCTGTCAAAATTTAAAAAAAAATGGGTTTGCAGAAAAGTGACCAGATCCCAGCACTGCTTAGCCCATAACTTTTGAAATTTTTACCCGATTTAAAAGTGGAACACCTCTCTGAATTTGTTATTAAAATATCTATCTAGCTGCATTATTGGTTTATTTTCGAATTTTTGGTTGATATTTTGTAATTTTTTATGACCCCCGACCTGTGAAAATTTGCAAGAAATGGGTTTGCAGAAAAGTGACCAGATCCCAGCACTGCTTAGCCCAAACTTTTGAAATTTTTACCCGATTTAAAAGTGGAATACCTCTCTGAATTTGTTATTAGAATATCTATCTAGCTGCATCATTGGTTTATTTTCGAATTTTTGGTCAATATTTTGTAATTTTTTATGACCCCCGACCTGTCAAAATTTGCAAAAAATGGGTTTGCAGAAAATTGACCAGATCCCAGCACTGCTTAGCCCATAACTTTTGAAATTTTTACCCGATTTAAAAGTGGAATACCACTCTGAATTTGTTATTAAAATATCTATCTAGCTGCATTATTGGTTTATTTTCGAATTTTTGGTCAATATTTTGTAATTTTTTATGACCTCCGACCTGTCAAAATTTAAAAAAAAATGGGTTTGCAGAAAAGTGACCAGATCCCAGCACTGCTTAGCCCATAACTTTTGAAATTTTTACCCGATTTAAAAGTGGAATACCTCTCTGAATTTGTTATTAGAATATCTATCTAGCTGCATTATTGGTTTATTTTCGAATTTTTGGTCAATATTTTGTAATTTTTTATGACCCCCGACCTGTCAAAATTTGCAAAAAATGGGTTTGCAGAAAATTGACCAGATCCCAGCACTGCTTAGCCCATAACTTTTGAAATTTTTACCCGATTTAAAAGTGGAATACCTCTCTGAATTTGTTATTAAAATATCTATCTAGCTGTATTATTGGTTTATTTTCGAATTTTAGGTTAATATTTTGTAATTTTTTATGACCTCCGACCTGTCAAAATTTAAAAAAAATGGGTTTGCAGAAAAGTGACCAGATCCCAGCACTGCTTAGCCCATAACTTTTGAAATTTTTACCCGATTTAAAAGTGGAACACCTCTCTGAATTTGTTATTAAAATATCTATCTAGCTGCATTATTGGTTTATTTTCGAATTTTTGGTTGATATTTTGTAATTTTTTATGACCCCCGACCTGTGAAAATTTGCAAGAAATGGGTTTGCAGAAAAGTGACCAGGTTCCAGCACTGCTTAGCCCATAACTTTTGAAATTTTTACCCGATTTAAAAGTGGAATACCTCTCTGAATTTGTTATTAAAATATCTATCTAGCTGCATCATTGGTTTATTTTCGAATTTTTGGTCAATATTTTGTAATTTTTTATGACCCCCGACCTGTCAAAATTTGCAAAAAATGGGTTTGCAGAAAAGTGACCAGATCCCAGCACTGCTTAGCCCATAACTTTTGAAATTTTTACCCGATTTAAAAGTGGAATACCTCTCTGAATTTATTATTAAAATATCTATCTAGCTGCATTATTGGTTTATTTTCGAATTTTTGGTCAATATTTTGTAATTTTTATGACCCCCGACTTGTCAAAATTTGCAAAAAAATGGGTTTGCAGAAAAGTGACCAGATCCCAGCACTGCTTAGCCCATAACTTTTGAAATTTTTACCCGATTTAAAAGTGGAATACCACTCTGAATTTGTTATTAAAATATCTATCTAGCTGCATTATTGGTTTATTTTCGAATTTTTGGTCAATATTTTGTAATTTTGTATGACCTCCGACCTGTCAAAAAATGGGTTTGCAGAAAAGTGACCAGATCCCAGCACTGCTTAGCCCAAACTTTTGAAATTTTTACCCGATTTAAAAGTGGAATACCTCTCTGAATTTGTTATTAAAATATCTATCTAGCTGCATTATTGGTTTATTTTCGAATTTTTGGTTGATATTTTGTAATTTTTTATGATCCCCGACCTGTGAAAATTTGCAAGAAATGGGTTTGCAGAAAAGTGACCAGATCCCAGCACTGCTTAGCCCATAACTTTTGAAATTTTTACCCGATTTAAAAGTGGAATACCTCTCTGAATTTGTTATTAAAATATCTATCTAGCTGCATTATTGGTTTATTTTCGAATTTTAGGTTAATATTTTGTAATTTTTTATGACCTCCGACCTGTCAAAATTTAAAAAAAATGGGTTTGCAGAAAAGTGACCAGATCCCAGCACTGCTTAGCCCATAACTTTTGAAATTTTTACCCGATTTAAAAGTGGAACACCTCTCTGAATTTGTTATTAAAATATCTATCTAGCTGCATTATTGGTTTATTTTCGAATTTTTGGTTGATATTTTGTAATTTTTTATGATCCCCGACCTGTGAAAATTTGCAAGAAATGGGTTTGCAGAAAAGTGACCAGATCCCAGCACTGCTTAGCCCAAACTTTTGAAATTTTTACCCGATTTAAAAGTGGAATACCTCTCTGAATTTGTTATTAGAATATCTATCTAGCTGCATCATTGGTTTATTTTCGAATTTTTGGTCAATATTTTGTAATTTTTTATGACCCCCGACCTGTCAAAATTTGCAAAAAATGGGTTTGCAGAAAAGTGACCAGATCCCAGCACTGCTTAGCCCATAACTTTTGAAATTTTTACCCGATTTAAAAGTGGAATACCTCTCTGAATTTGTTATTAAAATATCTATCTAGCTGCATTATTGGTTTATTTTCGAATTTTAGGTTAATATTTTGTAATTTTTTATGACCTCCGACCTGTCAAAATTTAAAAAAAAATGGGTTTGCAGAAAAGTGACCAGATTCCAGCACTGCTTAGCCCATAACTTTTGAAATTTTTACCCGATTTAAAAGTGGAACACCTCTCTGAATTTGTTATTAAAATATCTATCTAGCTGCATTATTGGTTTATTTTCGAATTTTTGGTCAATGTTTCGTCATTTTTTATGACCCCCGACCTGTGAAAATTTGCAAGAAATGGGTTTGCAGAAAAGTGACCAGATCCCAGCACTGCTTAGCCCAAACTTTTGAAATTTTTACCCGATTTAAAAGTGGAATACCTCTCTGAATTTGTTATTAGAATATCTATCTAGCTGCATCATTGGTTTATTTTCGATTTTTTTGTCAATATTTTGTAATTTTTTATGACCCCCGACCTGTCAAAATTTGCAAAAAAATGGGTTTGCAGAAAAGTGACCAGATCCCAGCACTGCTTAGCCCATAACTTTTGAAATTTTTACCCGATTTAAAAGTGGAATACCTCTCTGAATTTGTTATTAAAATATCTATCTAGCTGCATTATTGGTTTATTTTCGAATTTTTGGTTGATATTTTGTAATTTTTTATGACCCCCGACCTGTGAAAATTTGCAAGAAATGAGTTTGCAGAAAAGTGACCAGATCCCAGCACTGCTTAGCCCAAACTTTTGAAATTTTTACCCGATTTAAAAGTGGAATACCTCTCTGAATTTGTTATTAGAATATCTATCTAGCTGCATTATTGGTTTATTTTCGAATTTTTGGTCAATGTTTCGTCATTTTTTATGACCCCCGACCTGTGAAAATTTGCAAGAAATGGGTTTGCAGAAAAGTGACCAGATCCCAGCACTGCTTAGCCCAAACTTTTGAAATTTTTACCCGATTTAAAAGTGGAATACCTCTCTGAATTTGTTATTAAAATATCTATCTAGCTGCATCATTGGTTTATTTTCGATTTTTTTGTCAATATTTTGTAATTTTTTATGACCCCCGACCTGTCAAAATTTGCAAAAAATGGGTTTGCAGAAAAGTGACCAGATCCCAGCACTGCTTAGCCCATAACTTTTGAAATTTTTACCCGATTTACAAGTGGAATACCTCTCTGAATTTGTTATTAAAATATCTATCTAGCTGCATTATTGGTTTATTTTCGAATTTTTGGTCAATATTTTGTAATTTTTTATGACCCCCGACTTGTCAAAATTTGCAAAAAATGGGTTTGCAGAAAATTGACCAGATCCCAGCACTGCTTAGCCCATAACTTTTGAAATTTTTACCCGATTTAAAAGTGGAATACCTCTCTGAATTTGTTATTAAAATATCTATCTAGCTGCATTATTGGTTTATTTTCGAATTTTTGGTCAATATTTTGTAATTTTTTATGACCCCCGACTTGTCAAAATTTGCAAAAAATGGGTTTGCAGAAAATTGACCAGATCCCAGCACTGCTTAGCCCATAACTTTTGAAATTTTTACCCGATTTAAAAGTGGAATACCACTCTGAATTTGTTATTAAAATATCTATCTAGCTGCATTATTGGTTTATTTTCGAATTTTTGGTCAATATTTTGTAATTTTTTATGACCCCCGACCTGTCAAAATTTGAAAAAAATGGGTTTCCAGAAAAGTGACCAGATCCCAGCACTGCTTAGCCCAAACTTTTGAAATTTTTACCCGATTTAAAAGTGGAATACCTCTCTGAATTTGTTATTAAAATATCTATCTAGCTGCATTATTGGTTTATTTTCGAATTTTTGGTCAATATTTTGTAATTTTTATGACCCCCGACCTGTCAAAATTGGCAAAAAATGGGTTTCCAGAAAAGTGACCAGGTTCCAGCACTGCTTAGCCCAAACTTTTGAAATTTTTACCCGATTTAAAAGTGGAACACCTCTCTGAATTTGTTATTAAAATATCTATCTAGCTGCATCATTGGTTTATTTTCGAATTTTTGGTCAATATTTTGTAATTTTTTATGACCCCCGACTTGTCAAAATTTGCAAAAAATGGGTTTGCAGAAAATTGACCAGATCCCAGCACTGCTTAGCCCATAACTTTTGAAATTTTTACCCGATTTAAAAGTGGAATACCACTCTGAATTTGTTATTAAAATATCTATCTAGCTGTATTATTGGTTTATTTTCGAATTTTTGGTCAATATTTTGTAATTTTTTATGACCCCCGACCTGTCAAAATTTGCAAAAAATGGGTTTCCAGAAAAGTGACCAGATCCCAGCACTGCTTAGCCCATAACTTTTGAAATTTTTACCCGATTAAAAGTGGAATACCTCTCTGAATTTGTTATTAAAATATCTATCTAGCTGCATTATTGGTTTATTTTCGAATTTTTGGTCAATATTTTGTAATTTTTATGACCCCCGACCTGTCAAAATTTGCAAAAAATGGGTTTGCAGAAAAGTGACCAGATCCCAGCACTGCTTAGCCCATAACTTTTGAAATTTTTACCCGATTTAAAAGTGGAATACCTCTCTGAATTTGTTATTAAAATATCTATCTAGCTGCATCATTGGTTTATTTTCGAATTTTTTGTCAATATTTTGTAATTTGTTATGACCCCCGACTTGTCAAAATTTGCAAAAAATGGGTTTGCAGAAAATTGACCAGATCCCAGCACTGCTTAGCCCATAAGTTTTGAAATTTTTACCCGATTTAAAAGTGGAATACCACTCTGAATTTGTTATTAAAATATCTATCTAGCTGTATTATTGGTTTATTTTCGAATTTTTGGTCAATATTTTGTAATTTTTTATGACCCCCGACCTGTCAAAATTTGCAAAAAATGGGTTTCCAGAAAAGTGACCAGATCCCAGCACTGCTTAGCCCATAACTTTTGAAATTTTTACCCGATTTAAAAGTGGAATACCTCTCTGAATTTGTTATTAAAATATCTATCTAGCTGCATTATTGGTTTATTTTCGAATTTTTGGTCAATATTTTGTAATTTTTATGACCCCCGACCTGTCAAAATTTGCAAAAAATGGGTTTGCAGAAAAGTGACCAGATCCCAGCACTGCTTAGCCCATAACTTTTGAAATTTTTACACGATTTAAAAGTGGAACACCTCTCTGAATTTGTTATTAAAATATCTATCTAGCTGCATCATTGGTTTATTTTCGAATTTTTTGTCAATATTTTGTAATTTTTTATGACCCCCGACCTGTCAAAATTTGCAAAAAATGGGTTTGCAGAAAAGTGACCAGATCCCAGCACTGCTTAGCCCATAACTTTTGAAATTTTTACCCGATTTAAAAGTGGAATACCTCTCTGAATTTGTTATTAAAATATCTATCTAGCTGCATTATTGGTTTATTTTCGAATTTTAGGTTAATATTTTGTAATTTTTTATGACCTCCGACCTGTCAAAATTTAAAAAAAAATGGGTTTGCAGAAAAGTGACCAGATTCCAGCACTGCTTAGCCCATAACTTTTGAAATTTTTACCCGATTTAAAAGTGGAACACCTTTCTGAATTTGTTATTAAAATATCTATCTAGCTGCATTATTGGTTTATTTTCGAATTTTTGGTTGATATTTTGTAATTTTTTATGACCCCCGACCTGTGAAAATTTGCAAGAAATGGGTTTGCAGAAAAGTGACCAGATCCCAGCACTGCTTAGCCCAAACTTTTGAAATTTTTACCCGATTTAAAAGTGGAATACCTCTCTGAATTTGTTATTAGAATATCTATCTAGCTGCATCATTGGTTTATTTTCGAATTTTTGGTCAATATTTTGTAATTTTTTATGACCCCCGACCTGTCAAAATTTGCAAAAAATGGGTTTGCAGAAAAGTGACCAGATCCCAGCACTGCTTAGCCCATAACTTTTGAAATTTTTACCCGATTTAAAAGTGGAATACCTCTCTGAATTTGTTATTAAAATATCTATCTAGCTGCATTATTGGTCTATTTTCGAATTTTAGGTTAATATTTTGTAATTTTTTATGACCTCCGACCTGTCAAAATTTAAAAAAAAATGGGTTTGCAGAAAAGTGACCAGATCCCAGCACTGCTTAGCCCATAACTTTTGAAATTTTTACCCGATTTAAAAGTGGAATACCTCTCTGAATTTGTTATTAAAATATCTATCTAGCTGCATTATTGGTTTATTTTCGAATTTTTGGTCAATATTTTGTAATTTTTTATGACCCCCGACCTGTCAAAATTTGCAAAAAATGGGTTTGCAGAAAATTGACCAGATCCCAGCACTGCTTAGCCCATAACTTTTGAAATTTTTACCCGATTTAAAAGTGGAATACCTCTCTGAATTTGTTATTAAAATATCTATCTAGCTGCATCATTGGTTTATTTTCGAATTTTTGGTCAATATTTTGTAATTTTTTATGACCCCCGACCTGTCAAAATTTGCAAAAAATGGGTTTGCAGAAAAGTGACCAGATCCCAGCACTGCTTAGCCCATAACTTTTGAAATTTTTACCCGATTTAAAAGTGGAATACCTCTCTGAATTTGTTATTAAAATATCTATCTAGCTGCATTATTGGTTTATTTTCGAATTTTTGGTCAATATTTTGTAATTTTTTATGACCTCCGACCTGTCAAAATTTAAAAAAAATGGGTTTGCAGAAAAGTGACCAGATTCCAGCACTGCTTAGCCCAAACTTTTGAAATTTTTACCCGATTTAAAAGTGGAACACCTCTCTGAATTTGTTATTAAAATATCTATCTAGCTGCATCATTGGTTTATTTTCGAATTTTTGGTCAATATTTTGTAATTTTTTATGACCCCCGACTTGTCAAAATTTGCAAAAAATGGGTTTGCAGAAAATTGACCAGATCCCAGCACTGCTTAGCCCATAACTTTTGAAATTTTTACCCGATTTAAAAGTGGAATACCACTCTGAATTTGTTATTAAAATATCTATCTAGCTGTATTATTGGTTTATTTTCGAATTTTTGGTCAATATTTTGTAATTTTTTATGACCCCCGACCTGTCAAAATTTGCAAAAAATGGGTTTCCAGAAAAGTGACCAGATCCCAGCACTGCTTAGCCCATAACTTTTGAAATTTTTACCCGATTTAAAAGTGGAATACCTCTCTGAATTTGTTATTAAAATATCTATCTAGCTGCATTATTGGTTTATTTTCGAATTTTTGGTCAATATTTTTTAATTTTTTATGACCCCCGACCTGTCAAAATTTGCAAAAAATGGGTTTGCAGAAAAGTGACCAGATCCCAGCACTGCTTAGCCCATAACTTTTGAAATTTTTACCCGATTTAAAAGTGGAATACCTCTCTGAATTTGTTATTAAAATATCTATCTAGCTGCATTATTGGTTTATTTTCGAATTTTTGGTCAATATTTTGTAATTTTTTATGACCCCCGACTTGTCAAAATTTGCAAAAAATGGGTTTGCAGAAAATTGACCAGATCCCAGCACTGCTTAGCCCATAAGTTTTGAAATTTTTACCCGATTTAAAAGTGGAATACCACTCTGAATTTGTTATTAAAATATCTATCTAGCTGCATCATTGGTTTATTTTCGAATTTTTGGTCAATATTTTGTAATTTTTTATGACCCCCGACCTGACAAAATTTGAAAAAAATGGATTTCCAGAAAAGTGACCAGATCCCAGCACTGCTTAGCCCAAACTTTTGAAATTTTTACCCGATTTAAAAGTGGAATACCTCTCTGAATTTGTTATTAAAATATCTATCTAGCTGCATTATTGGTTTATTTTCGAATTTTTGGTCAATATTTTGTAATTTTTATGACCCCCGACCTGTCAAAATTTGCAAAAAATGGGTTTGCAGAAAAGTGACCAGATCCCAGCACTGCTTAGCCCATAACTTTTGAAATTTTTACCCGATTTAAAAGTGGAACACCTCTCTGAATTTGTTATTAAAATATCTATCTAGCTGCATCATTGGTTTATTTTCGAATTTTTGGTCAATATTTTGTAATTTTTTATGATCCCCGACCTGTCAAAATTTGCAAAAAATGGGTTTGCAGAAAATTGACCAGATCCCAGCACTGCTTAGCCCATAACTTTTGAAATTTTTACCCGATTTAAAAGTGGAATACCACTATGAATTTGTTATTAAAATATCTATCTAGCTGCATTATTGGTTTATTTTCGAATTTTTGGTCAATATTTTGTAATTTTTATGACCCCCGACCTGTCAAAATTTGCAAAAAATGGGTTTGCAGAAAAGTGACCAGATCCCAGTACTGCTTAGCCCATAACTTTTGAAATTTTTACCCGATTTAAAAGTGGAACACCTCTCTGAATTTGTTATTAAAATATCTATCTAGCTGCATTATTGGTTTATTTTCGAATTTTAGGTTAATATTTTGTAATTTTTTATGACCTCCGACCTGTCAAAATTTAAAAAAAAAATGGGTTTGCAGAAAAGTGACCAGATCCCAGCACTGCTTAGCCCATAACTTTTGAAATTTTTACCCGATTTAAAAGTGGAATACCTCTCTGAATTTGTTATTAAAATATCTATCTAGCTGCATTATTGGTTTATTTTCGAATTTTTGGTCAATATTTTGTAATTTTTTATGACCCCCGACCTGTCAAAATTTGAAAAAAATGGGTTTGCAGAAAATTGACCAGATCCCAGCACTGCTTAGCCCATAACTTTTGAAATTTTTACCCGATTTAAAAGTGGAATACCACTCTGAATTTGTTATTAAAATATCTATCTAGCTGCATTATTGGTTTATTTTCGAATTTTTGGTTGATATTTTGTAATTTTTTATGACCCCCGACCTGTCAAAATTTGCAAAAAATGGGTTTGCAGAAAATTGACCAGATCCCAGCACTGCTTAGCCCATAACTTTTGAAATTTTTACCCGATTTAAAAGTGGAATACCACTCTGAATTTGTTATTAAAATATCTATCTAGCTGCATTATTGGTTTATTTTCGAATTTTTGGTCAATATTTTGTAATTTTTTATGACCCCCGACCTGTCAAAATTTGCAAAAAATGGGTTTGCAGAAAATTGACCAGATCCCAGCACTGCTTAGCCCATAACTTTTGAAATTTTTACCCGATTTAAAAGTGGAATACCACTCTGAATTTGTTATTAAAATATCTATCTAGCTGCATTATTGGTTTATTTTCGAATTTTTGGTCAATATTTTGTAATTTTTTATGACCCCCGACCTGTCAAAATTTGCAAAAAATGGGTTTGCAGAAAAGTGACCAGATCCCAGCACTGCTTAGCCCAAACTTTTGAAATTTTTACCCGATTTAAAAGTGGAATACCTCTCTGAATTTGTTATTAGAATATCTATCTAGCTGCATTATTGGTTTATTTTCGAATTTTTGGTCAATATTTTGTAATTTTTTATGACCCCCGACCTGTCAAAATTTGCAAAAAATGGGTTTGCAGAAAATTGACCAGATCCCAGCACTGCTTAGCCCATAACTTTTGAAATTTTTACCCGATTTAAAAGTGGAATACCACTCTGAATTTGTTATTAAAATATCTATCTAGCTGCATTATTGGTTTATTTTCGAATTTTTGGTCAATATTTTGTAATTTTTTATGACCCCCGACCTGTCAAAATTTGCAAAAAATGGGTTTGCAGAAAAGTGACCAGATCCCAGCACTGCTTAGCCCAAACTTTTGAAATTTTTACCCGATTTAAAAGTGGAATACCTCTCTGAATTTGTTATTAGAATATCTATCTAGCTGCATTATTGGTTTATTTTCGAATTTTTGGTCAATATTTTGTAATTTTTTATGACCCCCGACCTGTCAAAATTTGCAAAAAATGGGTTTGCAGAAAATTGACCAGATCCCAGCACTGCTTAGCCCATAACTTTTGAAATTTTTACCCGATTTAAAAGTGGAATACCTCTCTGAATTTGTTATTAAAATATCTATCTAGCTGCATTATTGGTTTATTTTCGAATTTTTGGTCAATATTTTGTAATTTTTTATAACCTCCGACCTGTCAAAATTTGCAAAAAATGGGTTTGCAGAAAAGTGACCAGATCCCAGCACTGCTTAGCCCAAACTTTTGAAATTTTTACCCGATTTAAAAGTGGAATACCTCTCTGAATTTGTTATTAGAATATCTATCTAGCTGCATTATTGGTTTATTTTCGAATTTTTGGTCAATATTTTGTAATTTTTTATGACCCCCGACCTGTCAAAATTTGCAAAAAATGGGTTTCCAGAAAAGTGACCAGATCCCAGCACTGCTTAGCCCATAACTTTTGAAATTTTTACCCGATTTAAAAGTGGAACACCTCTCTGAATTTGTTATTAAAATATCTATCTAGCTGCATTATTGGTTTATTTTCGAATTTTTGGTTGATATTTTGTAATTTTTTATGACCCCCGACCTGTGAAAATTTGCAAGAAATGGGTTTGCAGAAAAGTGACCAGGTTCCAGCACTGCTTAGCCCAAACTTTTGAAAATTTTACCCGATTTAAAAGTGGAACACCTCTCTGAATTTGTTATTAAAATATCTATCTAGCTGCATCATTGGTTTATTTTCGAATTTTTGGTCAATATTTTGTAATTTTTTATGACCCCCGACTTGTCAAAATTTGCAAAAAATGGGTTTGCAGAAAATTGACCAGATCCCAGCACTGCTTAGCCCATAACTTTTGAAATTTTTACCCGATTTAAAAGTGGAATACCACTCTGAATTTGTTATTAAAATATCTATCTAGCTGCATTATTGGTTTATTTTCGAATTTTTGGTCAATATTTTGTAATTTTTTATGATCCCCGACCTGTCAAAATTTGCAAAAAATGGGTTTCCATAAAAGTGACCAGATCCCAGCACTGCTTAGCCCAAACTTTTGAAATTTTTACCCGATTTAAAAGTGGAATACCTCTCTGAATTTGTTATTAAAATATCTATCTAGCTGCATTATTGGTCTATTTTCGAATTTTAGGTCAATATTTTGTAATTTTTTATGACCTCCGACCTGTCAAAATTTAAAAAAAATGGGTTTGCAGAAAAGTGACCAGATCCCAGCACTGCTTAGCCCATAACTTTTGAAATTTTTACCCGATTTAAAAGTGGAATACCTCTCTGAATTTGTTATTAAAATATCTATCTAGCTGCATTATTGGTTTATTTTCGAATTTTTGGTCAATATTTTGTAATTTTTATGACCCCCGACCTGTCAAAATTTGCAAAAAATGGGTTTGCAGAAAAGTGACCAGATCCCAGCACTGCTTAGCCCATAACTTTTGAAATTTTTACCCGATTTAAAAGTGGAACACCTCTCTGAATTTGTTATTAAAATATCTATCTAGCTGCATCATTGGTTTATTTTCGAATTTTTGGTCAATATTTTGTAATTTTTTATGACCCTCGACTTGTCAAAATTTGCAAAAAATGGGTTTGCAGAAAAGTGACCAGATCCCAGCACTGCTTAGCCCATAACTTTTGAAATTTTTACCCGATTTAAAAGTGGAATACCACTCTGAATTTGTTATTAAAATATCTATCTAGCTGCATTATTGGTTTATTTTCGAATTTTTGGTCAATATTTTGTAATTTTTTATGATCCTCGACCTGTCAAAATTTGCAAAAAATGGGTTTGCAGAAAAGTGACCAGATCCCAGCACTGCTTAGCCCAAACTTTTGAAATTTTTACCCGATTTAAAAGTGGAATACCTCTCTGAATTTGTTATTAAAATATCTATCTAGCTGCATTATTGGTTTATTTTCGAATTTTTGGTCAATATTTTGTAATTTTTTATGACCCCCGACCTGTCAAAATTTGCAAAAAATGGGTTTGCAGAAAAGTGACCAGATCCCAGCACTGCTTAGCCCATAACTTTTGAAATTTTTACCCGATTTAAAAGTGGAATACCTCTCTGAATTTGTTATTAAAATATCTATCTAGCTGCATTATTGGTTTATTTTCGAATTTTTGGTCAATATTTTGTAATTTTTTATGACCCCCGACCTGTCAAAATTTGCAAAAAATGGGTTTGCAGAAAAGTGACCAGATCCCAGCACTGCTTAGCCCATAACTTTTGAAATGTTTACCCGATTTAAAAGTGGAATACCTCTCTGAATTTGTTATTAAAATATCTATCTAGCTGCATTATTGGTTTATTTTCGAATTTTTGGTTGATATTTTGTAATTTTTTATGACCCCCGACCTGTGAAAATTTGCAAGAAATGGGTTTGCAGAAAAGTGACCAGGTTCCAGCACTGCTTAGCCCAAACTTTTGAAATTTTTACCCGATTTAAAAGTGGAACACCTCTCTGAATTTGTTATTAAAATATCTATCTAGCTGCATCATTGGTTTATTTTCGAATTTTTTGGTCAATATTTTGTAATTTTTTATGACCCCCGACTTGTCAAAATTTGCAAAAAATGGGTTTGCAGAAAATTGACCAGATCCCAGCACTGCTTAGCCCATAACTTTTGAAATTTTTACCCGATTTAAAAGTGGAATACCACTCTGAATTTGTTATTAAAATATCTATCTAGCTGCATTATTGGTTTATTTTCGAATTTTTGGTCAATATTTTGTAATTTTTTATGACCCCCGACCTGTCAAAATTTGAAAAAAATGGGTTTCCAGAAAAGTGACCAGATCCCAGCACTGCTTAGCCCATAACTTTTGAAATTTTTACCCGATTTAAAAGTGGAATACCTCTCTGAATTTGTTATTAAAATATCTATCTAGCTGCATTATTGGTTTATTTTCGAATTTTTGGTCAATATTTTGTAATTTTTTATGACCCCCGACCTGTGAAAATTTGCAAGAAATGGGTTTGCAGAAAAGTGACCAGATCCCAGCACTGCTTAGCCCAAACTTTTGAAATTTTTACCCGATTTAAAAGTGGAATACCTCTCTGAATTTGTTATTAAAATATCTATCTAGCTGCATCATTGGTTTATTTTCGAATTTTTGGTCAATATTTTGTAATTTTTTATGACCCCCGACCTGTCAAAATTTGCAAAAAATGGGTTTGCAGAAAAGTGACCAGATCCCAGCACTGCTTAGCCCAAACTTTTGAAATTTTTACCCGATTTAAAAGTGGAATACCTCTCTGAATTTGTTGTTAAAATATCTATCTAGCTGCATTATTGGTTTATTTTCGAATTTTTGTCAATATTTTGTAGTTTTTTATGACCCCCGACCTGTCAAAATTTGCAAAAAATGGGTTTGCAGAAAAGTGACCAGATCCCAGCACTGCTTAGCCCAAACTTTTGAAATTTTTACCCGATTTAAAAGTGGAATACCTCTCTGAATTTGTTGTTAAAATATCTATCTAGCTGCATTATTGGTTTATTTTCGAATTTTTGGTCAATATTTTTTAATTTTTTATGACCCCCGACCTGTCAAAATTTGCAAAAAATGGGTTTGCAGAAAAGTGACCAGATCCCAGCACTGCTTATCCCATAACTTTTGAAATTTTTACCCGATTTAAAAGTGGAATGCCTCTCTGAATTTGTTATTAAAATATCTATCTAGCTACATCTTTGGTTTATTTTCGAATTTTTGGTCAATGTTTCGTCATTTTTTATGACCCCCGACCTGTCAAAATTTGCAAAAAATGGGTTTGCAGAAAAGTGACCAGATCCCAGCACTGCTTAGCCCATAACTTTTGAAATTTTTACCCGATTTAAAAGTGGAATACCTCTCTGAATTTGTTATTCGAATATCTATCTAGCTGCATTATTGGTTTATTTTCGAATTTTTGGTCAATATTTTGTAATTTTTTATGACCCCCGACCTGTGAAAATTTGCAAGAAATGGGTTTGCAGAAAAGTGACCAGATCCCAGCACTGCTTAGCCCAAACTTTTGAAATTTTTACCCGATTTAAAAGTGGAACACCTCTCTGAATTTGTTATTAAAATATCTATCTAGCTGCATCATTGGTTTATTTTCGAATTTTTGGTCAATATTTTGTAATTTTTTATGACCCCCGACCTGTCAAAATTTGCAAAAAATGGGTTTGCAGAAAAGTGACCAGATCCCAGCACTGCTTATCCCAAACCTTTTGAAATTTTTACCCGATTTAAAAGTGGAATACCTCTCTGAATTTGTTATTAAAATATCTATCTAGCTGCATTATTGGTTTATTTTCGAATTTTTGGTCAATATTTTTTAATTTTTTATGACCCCCGACCTGTCAAAATTTGCAAAAAATGGGTTTGCAGAAAAGTGACCAGATCCCAGCACTGCTTAGCCCATAACTTTTGAAATTTTTACCCGATTTAAAAGTGGAATACCTCTCTGAATTTGTTGTTAAAATATCTATCTAGCTGCATTATTGGATTATTTTCGAATTTTTGGTCAATATTTTGTAATTTTTTATGACCCCCGACCTGTCAAAATTTGCAAAAAATGGGTTTGCAGAAAAGTGACCAGATCCCAGCACTGCTTAGCCCATAGCTTTTGAAATTTTTACCCGATTTAAAAGTGGAATACCTCTCTGAATTTGTTGTTAAAATATCTATCTAGCTGCATTATTGGTTTATTTTCGAATTTTTGGTCAATATTTTTTAATTTTTTATGACCCCCGACCTGTCAAAATTTGCAAAAAATGGGTTTGCAGAAAAGTGACCAGATCCCAGCACTGCTTAGCCCAAACTTTTGAAATTTTTACCCGATTTAAAAGTGGAATACCTCTCTGAATTTGTTATTAAAATATCTATCTAGCTGCATTATTGGTTTATTTTCGAATTTTTGGTCAATATTTTGTAATTTTTTATGACCCCCGACCTGTCAAAATTTGCAAAAAATGGGTTTGCAGAAAAGTGACCAGATCCCAGCACTGCTTATCCCAAACCTTTTGAAATTTTTACCCGATTTAAAAGTGGAATACCTCTCTGAATTTGCTATTAAAATATATATCTAGCTGCATTATTGGTTTATTTTCGAATTTTTGGTCAATATTTTTTAATTTTTTATGACCCCCGACCTGTCAAAATTTGCAAAAAATGGGTTTGCAGAAAAGTGACCAGAACCCAGCACTGCTTAGCCCATAACTTTTGAAATTTTTACCCGATTTAAAAGTGGAATACCTCTCTGAATTTGTTATTAAAATATCTATCTAGCTGCATTATTGGTTTATTTTCGAATTTTTGGTCAATATTTTGTAATTTTTTATGACCCCCGACCTGTCAAAATTTGCAAAAAATGGCTTTGCAGAAAAGTGACCAGATCCCAGCACTGCTTAGCCCATAACTTTTGAAATTTTTACCCGATTTAAAAGTGGAATACCACTCTGAATTTGTTATTAAAATATCTATCTAGCTGCATTATTGGTTTATTTTCGAATTTTTGGTCAATATTTTGTAATTTTTTATGACCCCCGACCTGTCAAAATTTGAAAAAAATGGGTTTCCAGAAAAGTGACCAGATCCCAGCACTGCTTAGCCCATAACTTTTGAAATTTTTACCCGATTTAAAAGTGGAATACCTCTCTGAATTTGTTATTAAAATATCTATCTAGCTGCATTATTGGTTTATTTTCGAATTTTTGGTCAATATTTTGTAATTTTTTATGACCCCCGACCTGTGAAAATTTGCAAGAAATGGGTTTGCAGAAAAGTGACCAGATCCCAGCACTGCTTAGCCCAAACTTTTGAAATTTTTACCCGATTTAAAAGTGGAATACCTCTCTGAATTTGTTATTAAAATATCTATCTAGCTGCATCATTGGTTTATTTTCGAATTTTTGGTCAATATTTTGTAATTTTTTATGACCCCCGACCTGTCAAAATTTGCAAAAAATGGGTTTGCAGAAAAGTGACCAGATCCCAGCACTGCTTAGCCCATAACTTTTGAAATTTTTACCCGATTTAAAAGTGGAATACCTCTCTGAATTTGTTGTTAAAATATCTATCTAGCTGCATTATTGGTTTATTTTCGAATTTTTGGTCAATATTTTGTAATTTTTTATGACCCCCGACCTGTCAAAATTTGCAAAAAATGGGTTTGCAGAAAAGTGACCAGATCCCAGCACTGCTTAGCCCATAACTTTTGAAATTTTTACCCGATTTAAAAGTGGAATACCTCTCTGAATTTGTTGTTAAAATATCTATCTAGCTGCATTATTGGTTTATTTTCGAATTTTTGGTCAATATTTTGTAATTTTTTATGACCCCCGACCTGTCAAAATTTGCAAAAAATGGGTTTGCAGAAAAGTGACCAGATCCCAGCACTGCTTAGCCCATAACTTTTGAAATTTTTACCCGATTTAAAAGTGGAATACCTCTCTGAATTTGCTATTAAAATATATATCTAGCTGCATTATTGGTTTATTTTCGAATTTTTGGTCAATATTTTTTAATTTTTTATGACCCCCGACCTGTCAAAATTTGCAAAAAATGGGTTTGCAGAAAAGTGACCAGAACCCAGCACTGCTTAGCCCATAACTTTTGAAATTTTTACCCGATTTAAAAGTGGAATACCTCTCTGAATTTGTTATTAAAATATCTATCTAGCTGCATTATTGGTTTATTTTCGAATTTTTGGTCAATATTTTGTAATTTTTTATGACCCCCGACCTGTCAAAATTTGCAAAAAATGGCTTTGCAGAAAAGTGACCAGATCCCAGCACTGCTTAGCCCATAACTTTTGAAATTTTTACCCGATTTAAAAGTGGAATACCACTCTGAATTTGTTATTAAAATATCTATCTAGCTGCATTATTGGTTTATTTTCGAATTTTTGGTCAATATTTTGTAATTTTTTATGACCCCCGACCTGTCAAAATTTGAAAAAAATGGGTTTCCAGAAAAGTGACCAGATCCCAGCACTGCTTAGCCCATAACTTTTGAAATTTTTACCCGATTTAAAAGTGGAATACCTCTCTGAATTTGTTATTAAAATATCTATCTAGCTGCATTATTGGTTTATTTTCGAATTTTTGGTCAATATTTTGTAATTTTTTATGACCCCCGACCTGTGAAAATTTGCAAGAAATGGGTTTGCAGAAAAGTGACCAGATCCCAGCACTGCTTAGCCCAAACTTTTGAAATTTTTACCCGATTTAAAAGTGGAATACCTCTCTGAATTTGTTATTAAAATATCTATCTAGCTGCATCATTGGTTTATTTTCGAATTTTTTGGTCAATATTTTGTAATTTTTTATGACCCCCGACCTGTCAAAATTTGCAAAAAATGGGTTTGCAGAAAAGTGACCAGATCCCAGCACTGCTTAGCCCATAACTTTTGAAATTTTTACCCGATTTAAAAGTGGAATACCTCTCTGAATTTGTTGTTAAAATATCTATCTAGCTGCATTATTGGTTTATTTTCGAATTTTTGGTCAATATTTTGTAATTTTTTATGACCCCCGACCTGTCAAAATTTGCAAAAAATGGGTTTGCAGAAAAGTGACCAGATCCCAGCACTGCTTAGCCCATAACTTTTGAAATTTTTACCCGATTTAAAAGTGGAATACCTCTCTGAATTTGTTGTTAAAATATCTATCTAGCTGCATTATTGGTTTATTTTCGAATTTTTGGTCAATATTTTTTAATTTTTTATGACCCCCGACCTGTCAAAATTTGCAAAAAATGGGTTTGCAGAAAAGTGACCAGATCCCAGCACTGCTTAGCCCAAACTTTTGAAATTTTTACCCGATTTAAAAGTGGAATACCTCTCTGAATTTGTTATTAAAATATCTATCTAGCTGCATTATTGGTTTATTTTCGAATTTTTGGTCAATATTTTGTAATTTTTTATGACCCCCGACCTGTCAAAATTTGCAAAAAATGGGTTTGCAGAAAAGTGACCAGATCCCAGCACTGCTTATCCCAAACCTTTTGAAATTTTTACCCGATTTAAAAGTGGAATACCTCTCTGAATTTGCTATTAAAATATATATCTAGCTGCATTATTGGTTTATTTTCGAATTTTTGGTCAATATTTTTTAATTTTTTATGACCCCCGACCTGTCAAAATTTGCAAAAAATGGGTTTGCAGAAAAGTGACCAGAACCCAGCACTGCTTAGCCCATAACTTTTGAAATTTTTACCCGATTTAAAAGTGGAATACCTCTCTGAATTTGTTATTAAAATATCTATCTAGCTGCATTATTGGTTTATTTTCGAATTTTTGGTCAATATTTTGTAATTTTTTATGACCCCCGACCTGTCAAAATTTGCAAAAAATGGCTTTGCAGAAAAGTGACCAGATCCCAGCACTGCTTAGCCCATAACTTTTGAAATTTTTACCCGATTTAAAAGTGGAATACCTCTCTGAATTTGTTATTCGAATATCTATCTAGCTGCATTATTGGTTTATTTTCGAATTTTTGGTCAATATTTTGTAATTTTTTATGACCCCCGACCTGTCAAAATTTGCAAAAAATGGGTTTGCAGAAAAGTGACCAGATCCCAGCACTGCTTAGCCCATAACTTTTGAAATTTTTACCCGATTTAAAAGTGGAATACCTCTCTGAATTTGTTGTTAAAATATCTATCTAGCTGCATTATTGGTTTATTTTCGAATTTTTGGTCAATATTTTGTAATTTTTTATGACCCCCGACCTGTCAAAATTTGCAAAAAATGGGTTTGCAGAAAAGTGACCAGATCCCAGCACTGCTTAGCCCATAACTTTTGAAATTTTTACCCGATTTAAAAGTGGAATACCTCTCTGAATTTGTTGTTAAAATATCTATCTAGCTGCATTATTGGTTTATTTTCGAATTTTTGGTCAATATTTTTTAATTTTTTATGACCCCCGACCTGTCAAAATTTGCAAAAAATGGGTTTGCAGAAAAGTGACCAGATCCCAGCACTGCTTAGCCCAAACTTTTGAAATTTTTACCCGATTTAAAAGTGGAATACCTCTCTGAATTTGTTATTAAAATATCTATCTAGCTGCATTATTGGTTTATTTTCGAATTTTTGGTCAATATTTTGTAATTTTTTATGACCCCCGACCTGTCAAAATTTGCAAAAAATGGGTTTGCAGAAAAGTGACCAGATCCCAGCACTGCTTATCCCAAACCTTTTGAAATGTTTACCCGATTTAAAAGTGGAATACCTCTCTGAATTTGCTATTAAAATATATATCTAGCTGCATTATTGGTTTATTTTCGAATTTTTGGTCAATATTTTTTAATTTTTTATGACCCCCGACCTGTCAAAATTTGCAAAAAATGGGTTTGCAGAAAAGTGACCAGAACCCAGCACTGCTTAGCCCATAACTTTTGAAATTTTTACCCGATTTAAAAGTGGAATACCTCTCTGAATTTGTTATTAAAATATCTATCTAGCTGCATTATTGGTTTATTTTCGAATTTTTGGTCAATATTTTGTAATTTTTTATGACCCCCGACCTGTCAAAATTTGCAAAAAATGGCTTTGCAGAAAAGTGACCAGATCCCAGCACTGCTTAGCCCATAACTTTTGAAATTTTTACCCGATTTAAAAGTGGAATACCACTCTGAATTTGTTATTAAAATATCTATCTAGCTGCATTATTGGTTTATTTTCGAATTTTTGGTCAATATTTTGTAATTTTTTATGACCCCCGACCTGTCAAAATTTGAAAAAAATGGGTTTCCAGAAAAGTGACCAGATCCCAGCACTGCTTAGCCCATAACTTTTGAAATTTTTACCCGATTTAAAAGTGGAATACCTCTCTGAATTTGTTATTAAAATATCTATCTAGCTGCATTATTGGTTTATTTTCGAATTTTTGGTCAATATTTTGTAATTTTTTATGACCCCCGACCTGTGAAAATTTGCAAGAAATGGGTTTGCAGAAAAGTGACCAGATCCCAGCACTGCTTAGCCCAAACTTTTGAAATTTTTACCCGATTTAAAAGTGGAATACCTCTCTGAATTTGTTATTAAAATATCTATCTAGCTGCATCATTGGTTTATTTTCGAATTTTTGGTCAATATTTTGTAATTTTTTATGACCCCCGACCTGTCAAAATTTGCAAAAAATGGGTTTGCAGAAAAGTGACCAGATCCCAGCACTGCTTAGCCCAAACTTTTGAAATTTTTACCCGATTTAAAAGTGGAATACCTCTCTGAATTTGTTGTTAAAATATCTATCTAGCTGCATTATTGGTTTATTTTCGAATTTTTGGTCAATATTTTGTAGTTTTTTATGACCCCCGACCTGTCAAAATTTGCAAAAAATGGGTTTGCAGAAAAGTGACCAGATCCCAGCACTGCTTAGCCCAAACTTTTGAAATTTTTACCCGATTTAAAAGTGGAATGCCTCTCTGAATTTGTTATTAAAATATCTATCTAGCTACATCTTTGGTTTATTTTCGAATTTTTGGTCAATGTTTCGTCATTTTTTATGACCCCCGACCTGTCAAAATTTGCAAAAAATGGGTTTGCAGAAAAGTGACCAGATCCCAGCACTGCTTAGCCCATAACTTTTGAAATTTTTACCCGATTTAAAAGTGGAATACCTCTCTGAATTTGTTATTCGAATATCTATCTAGCTGCATTATTGGTTTATTTTCGAATTTTTGGTCAATATTTTGTAATTTTTTATGACCCCCGACCTGTGAAAATTTGCAAGAAATGGGTTTGCAGAAAAGTGACCAGATCCCAGCACTGCTTAGCCCAAACTTTTGAAATTTTTACCCGATTTAAAAGTGGAACACCTCTCTGAATTTGTTATTAAAATATCTATCTAGCTGCATCATTGGTTTATTTTCGAATTTTTGGTCAATATTTTGTAATTTTTTATGACCCCCGACTTGTTAAAATTTGCAAAAAATGGGTTTGCAGAAAAGTGACCAGATCCCAGCACTGCTTATCCCAAACCTTTTGAAATTTTTACCCGATTTAAAAGTGGAATACCTCTCTGAATTTGTTATTAAAATATCTATCTAGCTGCATTATTGGTTTATTTTCGAATTTTTGGTCAATATTTTTTAATTTTTTATGACCCCCGACCTGTCAAAATTTTCAAAAAATGGGTTTGCAGAAAAGTGACCAGAACCCAGCACTGCTTATCCCAAACCTTTTGAAATTTTTACCCGATTTAAAAGTGGAATACCTCTCTGAATTTGTTGTTAAAATATCTATCTAGCTGCATTATTGGTTTATTTTCGAATTTTTGGTCAATATTTTGTAATTTTTTATGACCCCCGACCTGTCAAAATTTGCAAAAAATGGGTTTGCAGAAAAGTGACCAGATCCCAGCACTGCTTAGCCCATAACTTTTGAAATTTTTACCCGATTTAAAAGTGGAATACCTCTCTGAATTTGTTGTTAAAATATCTATCTAGCTGCATTATTGGTTTATTTTCGAATTTTTGGTCAATATTTTTTAATTTTTTATGACCCCCGACCTGTCAAAATTTGCAAAAAATGGGTTTGCAGAAAAGTGACCAGATCCCAGCACTGCTTAGCCCAAACTTTTGAAATTTTTACCCGATTTAAAAGTGGAATACCTCTCTGAATTTGTTATTAAAATATCTATCTAGCTGCATTATTGGTTTATTTTCGAATTTTTGGTCAATATTTTTTAATTTTTTATGACCCCCGACCTGTCAAAATTTGCAAAAAATGGGTTTGCAGAAAAGTGACCAGATCCCAGCACTGCTTATCCCAAACCTTTTGAAATTTTTACCCGATTTAAAAGTGGAATACCTCTCTGAATTTGCTATTAAAATATATATCTAGCTGCATTATTGGTTTATTTTCGAATTTTTGGTCAATATTTTTTAATTTTTTATGACCCCCGACCTGTCAAAATTTGCAAAAAATGGGTTTGCAGAAAAGTGACCAGAACCCAGCACTGCTTAGCCCATAACTTTTGAAATTTTTACCCGATTTAAAAGTGGAATACCTCTCTGAATTTGTTATTAAAATATCTATCTAGCTGCATTATTGGTTTTTTTTCGAATTTTTGGTCAATATTTTGTAATTTTTTATGACCCCCGACCTGTCAAAATTTGCAAAAAATGGCTTTGCAGAAAAGTGACCAGATCCCAGCACTGCTTAGCCCAAACTTTTGAAATTTTTACCCGATTTAAAAGTGGAATACCTCTCTGAATTTGTTGTTAAAATATCTATCTAGCTGCATTATTGGTTTATTTTCGAATTTTTGGTCAATATTTTGTAGTTTTTTATGACCCCCGACTTGTTAAAATTTGCAAAAAATTGGGTTTGCAGAAAAGTGAACAGATCCCAGCACTGCTTATCCCAAACCTTTTGAAATTTTTACCCGATTTAAAAGTGGAATACCTCTCTGAATTTGTTGTTAAAATATCTATCTAGCTGCATTATTGGTTTATTTTCGAATTTTTGGTCAATATTTTTTAATTTTTTATGACCCCCGACCTGTCAAAATTTGCAAAAAATGGGCTTGCAGAAAAGTGACTAGAACCCAGCACTGCTTAGCCCATAACTTTTGAAATTTTTACCCGATTTAAAAGTGGAATACCTCTCTGAATTTGTTGTTAAAATATCTATCTAGCTGCATTATTGGTTTATTTTCGAATTTTTGGTCAATATTTTGTAGTTTTTTATGACCCCCCAACTTGTTAAAATTTGCAAAGAATGGGTTTGCAGAAAAGTGACCAGATCCCAGCACTGCTTATCCCAAACCTTTTGAAATTTTTACCCGATTTAAAAGTGGAATACCTCTCTGAATTTGTTATTAAAATATCTATCTAGCTGCATTATTGGTTTATTTTCGAATTTTTGGTCAATATTTTTTAATTTTTTATGACCCCCGACCTGTCAAAATTTGCAAAAAATGGGTTTGCAGAAAAGTGACCAGATCCCAGCACTGCTTAGCCCATAACTTTTAAAATTTTTACCCGATTTAAAAGTGGAATACCTCTCTGAATTTGTTGTTAAAATATCTATCTAGCTGCATTATTGGTTTATTTTCGAATTTTTGGTCAATATTTTGTAATTTTTTATGACCCCCGACCTGTCAAAATTTGCAAAAAATGGGTTTGCAGAAAAGTGACAAGATCCCAGCACTGCTTAGCCCAAACTTTTGAATCTTTTACCCGATTTAAAAGTGGAATACCTCTCTGAATTTGTTGTTAAAATATCTATCTAGCTGCATTATTGGTTTATTTTCGAATTTTTGGTTAATATTTTGTAATTTTTTATGACCCCCGACCTGTCAAAATTTGCAAAAAAATGGGTTTGCAGAAAAGTGACCAGATCCCAGCACTGCTTATCCCATAACTTTTGAAATTTTTACCCGATTTAAAAGTGGAATGCCTCTCTGAATTTGTCATTAAAATATCTATCTAGCTACATCATTGGTTTATTTTCGAATTTTTGGTCAATGTTTCGTCGTTTTTTATGACCCCCGACCTGTCAAAATTTGCAAAAAATGGGTTTGCAGAAAAGTGACCAGATCCCAGCACTGCTTAGCCCAAACTTTTGAAATTTTTACCCGATTTAAAAGTGGAATACCTCTCTGAATTTGTTATTAAAATATCTATCTAGCTGCATTATTGGATTATTTTCGAATTTTTGGTCAATATTTTGTAATTTTTTATGACCCCCGACCTGTCAAAATTTGCAAAAAATGGGTTTGCAGAAAAGTGACCAGATCCCAGCACTGCTTAGCCAAAACTTTTGAAATTTTTACCCAATTTAAAAGTGGAATACCTCTCTGAATTTGTTATTCGAATATCTATCTAGCTGCATTATTGGTTTATTTTCGAATTTTTGGTCAATATTTTGTAGTTTTTTATGACCCCCGACCTGTCAAAATTTGCAAAAAAATGGGTTTGCAGAAAAGTGACCAGATCCCAGCACTGCTTTGCCCATAACTTTTGAAATTTTTACCCGATTTTAAAGTGGAATGCCTCTCTGAATTTGTTAATAAAATATCTATCTAGCTACATCATTGGTTTATTTTCGAATTTTTGGTCAATATTTTGTAGTTTTTTATGACCCCCGACTTGTTAAAATTTGCAAAAAATGGGTTTGCAGAAAAGTGACCAGATCCCAGCACTGCTTATCCCAAACCTTTTGAAATTTTTACCCGATTTAAAAGTGGAATGCCTCTCTGAATTTGTTATTCGAATATCTATCTAGCTGCATTATTGGTTTATTTTCGAATTTTTGGTCAATATTTTTTAATTTTTTATGACCCCCGACCTGTCAAAATTTGCAAAAAATGGGTTTGCAGAAAAGTGACCAGAACCCAGCACTGCTTATCCCAAACCTTTTGAAATTTTTACCCGATTTAAAAGTGGAATACCTCTCTGAATTTGTTGTTAAAATATCTATCTAGCTGCATTATTGGTTTATTTTCGAATTTTTGGTCAATATTTTGTAATTTTTTATGACCCCGACCTGTCAAAATTTGCAAAAAATGGGTTTGCAGAAAAGTGACCAGATCCCAGCACTGCTTAGCCCAAACTTTTGAAATTTGTACCCGATTTAAAAGTGGAATACCTCTCTGAATTCGTTATTCGAATATCTATCTAGCTGCATTATTGGTTTATTTTCGAATTTTTGGTCAATATTTTGTAATTTTTTATGACCCCCGACCTGTCAAAATTTTCAAAAAATGGGTTTGCAGAAAAGTGACCAGAACCCAGCACTGCTTATCCCAAACCTTTTGAAATTTTTACCCGATTTAAAAGTGGAATACCTCTCTGAATTTGTTGTTAAAATATCTATCTAGCTGCATTATTGGTTTATTTTCGAATTTTTGGTCAATATTTTGTAATTTTTTATGACCCCCGACCTGTCAAAATTTGCAAAAAATGGGTTTGCAGAAAAGTGACCAGATCCCAGCACTGCTTAGCCCAAACTTTTGAAATTTGTACCCGACTTAAAAGTGGAATACCTCTCTGAATTCGTTATTCGAATATCTATCTAGCTGCATTATTGGTTTATTTTCGAATTTTTGGTCAATATTTTGTAATTTTTTATGACCCCCGACCTGTCAAAATTTTCAAAAAATGGGTTTGCAGAAAAGTGACCAGAACCCAGCACTGCTTATCCCAAACCTTTTGAAATTTTTACCCGATTTAAAAGTGGAATACCTCTCTGAATTTGCTATTAAAATATCTATCAAGCTGCATTATTGGTTTATTTTCGGATTTTTGGTCAATGTTTCGTCATTTTTTATGACCCCCGACCTGTCAAAATTTGCAAAAAATGGGTTTGCAGAAAAGTGACCAGATCCCAGCACTGCTTAGCCCATAACTTTTGAAATTTTTACCCGATTTAAAAGTGGAATACCTCTCTGAATTTGTTGTTAAAATATCTATCTAGCTGCATTATTGGTTTATTTTCGAATTTTTGGTCAATATTTTGTAATTTTTTATGACCCCCGACCTGTCAAAATTTGCAAAAAATGGGTTTGCAGAAAAGTGACAAGATCCCAGCACTGCTTAGCCCAAACTTTTGAAATTTTTACCCGATTTAAAAGTGGAATACCTCTCTGAATTTGTTGTTAAAATATCTATCTAGCTGCATTATTGGTTTATTTTCGAATTTTTGGTCAATATTTTGTAATTTTTTATAACCCCCGACCTGTCAAAATTTGCAAAAAAATGGGTTTGCAGAAAAGTGACCAGATCCCAGCACTGCTTATCCCATAACTTTTGAAATTTTTACCCGATTTAAAAGTGGAATGCCTCTCTGAATTTGTTATTAAGATATCTATCTAGCTACATCATTGGTTTATTTTCGAATTTTTGGTCAATGCTTCGTCATTTTTTATGACCCCCGACTTGTTAAAATTTGCAAAAAATGGGTTTACAGAAAAGTGACCAGATCCCAGCACTGCTTATCCCAAACCTTTTGAAATTTTTACCCGATTTAAAAGTGGAATACCTCTCTGAATTTGTTGTTAAAATATCTATCTAGCTGCATTATTGGTTTATTTTCGAATTTTTGGTCAATATTTTGTAGTTTTTTATGACCCCCGACTTGTTAAAATTTGCAAAAAATGGGTTTACAGAAAAGTGACCAGATCCCAGCACTGCTTATCCCAAACCTTTTGAAATTTTTACCCGATTTAAAAGTGGAATACCTCTCTGAATTTGCTATTAAAATATCTATCTAGCTGCATTATTGGTTTATTTTCGAATTTTTGGTCAATATTTTGTAATTTTTATGACCCCCGACCTGTCAAAATTTGCAGAAAATGGGTTTGCAGAAAAGTGACCAGATCCCAGCACTGCTTAGCCCATAACTTTTGAAATTTTTACCCGATTTAAAAGTGGAATACCTCTCTGAATTTGTTGTTAAAATATTTATCTAGCTGCATTATTGGTTTATTTTCGAATTTTTGGTCAATATTTTGTAATTTTTTATGACCCCCGACCTCTCAAAATTTGCAAAAAATGGGTTTGCAGAAAAGTGACCAGAACCCAGCACTGCTTAGCCCAAACTTTTGAAATTTTTACCCGATTTAAAAGTGGAATACCTCTCTGAATTTGTTGTTAAAATATCTATCTAGCTGCATTATTGGTTTATTTTCGAATTTTTGGTCAATATTTTGTAATTTTTTATGACCCCCGACCTGTCAAAATTTGCAAAAAATGGGTTTGCAGAAAAGTGACCAGATCCCAGCACTGCTTAGCCCAAACTTTTGAAATTTGTACCCGATTTAAAAGTGGAATACCTCTCTGAATTCGTTATTCGAATATCTATCTAGCTGCATTATTGGTTTATTTTCGAATTTTTGGTCAATATTTTGTAATTTTTTATGACCCCCGACCTGTCAAAATTTTCAAAAAATGGGTTTGCAGAAAAGTGACCAGAACCCAGCACTGCTTATCCCAAACCTTTTGAAATTTTTACCCGATTTAAAAGTGGAATACCTCTCTGAATTTGCTATTAAAATATCTATCAAGCTGCATTATTGGTTTATTTTCGGATTTTTGGTCAATGTTTCGTCATTTTTTATGACCCCCGACCTGTCAAAATTTTCAAAAAATGGGTTTGCAGAAAAGTGACCAGATCCCAGCACTGCTTAGCCCATAACTTTTGAAATTTTTACCCGATTTAAAAGTGGAATACCTCTCTGAATTTGTTGTTAAAATATCTATCTAGCTGCATTATTGGTTTATTTTCGAATTTTTGGTCAATATTTTGTAGTTTTTTATGACCCCCGACCTGTCAAAATTTGCAAAAAATGGGTATGCAGAAAAGTGACCAGATCCCAGCACTGCTTAGCCCAAACTTTTGAAATTTTTACCCGATTTAAAAGTGGAATACCTCTCTGAATTTGTTGTTAAAATATCTATCTAGCTGCATTATTGGTTTATTTTCGAATTTTTGGTCAATGCTTCGTCATTTTTTATGACCCCCGACTTGTTAAAATTTGCAAAAAATGGGTTTACAGAAAAGTGACCAGATCTCAGCACTGCTTATCCCAAACCTTTTGAAATTTTTACCCGATTTAAAAGTGGAATACCTCTCTGAATTTGTTGTTAAAATATCTATCTAGCTGCATTATTGGTTTATTTTCGAATTTTTGGTCAATATTTTGTAGTTTTTTATGACCCCCGACTTGTTAAAATTTGCAAAAAATGGGTTTACAGAAAAGTGACCAGATCCCAGCACTGCTTATCCCAAACCTTTTGAAATTTTTACCCGATTTAAAAGTGGAATACCTCTCTGAATTTGCTATTAAAATATCTATCTAGCTGCATTATTGGTTTATTTTCGAATTTTTGGTCAATATTTTGTAATTTTTATGACCCCCGACCTGTCAAAATTTGCAAAAAATGGGTTTGCAGAAAAGTGACCAGATCCCAGCACTGCTTAGCCCATAACTTTTGAAATTTTTACCCGATTTAAAAGTGGAATACCTCTCTGAATTTGTTGTTAAAATATTTATCTAGCTGCATTATTGGTTTATTTTCGAATTTTTGGTCAATATTTTGTAATTTTTTATGACCCCCGACCTGTCAAAATTTGCAAAAAATGGGTTTGCAGAAAAGTGACAAGATCCCAGCACTGCTTAGCCCAAACTTTTGAAATTTTTACCCGATTTAAAAGTGGAATACCTCTCTGAATTTGTTGTTAAAATATCTATCTAGCTGCATTATTGGTTTATTTTCGAATTTTTGGTCAATATTTTGTAATTTTTTATGACCCCCCGACCTGTCAAAATTTCCAAAAAATGGGTTTGCAGAAAAGTGACCAGAACCCAGCACTGCTTATCCCAAACTTTTGAAATTTTTACCCGATTTAAAAGTGGAATACCTCTCTGAATTTGCTATTAAAATATCTATCTAGCTGCATTATTGGTTTATTTTCGAATTTTTGGTCAATGTTTCGTCATTTTTTATGACCCCCGACCTGTCAAAATTTGCAAAAAATGGGTTTGCAGAAAAGTGACCAGATCCCAGCACTGCTTAGCCCATTACTTTTGAAATTTTTACCCGATTTAAAAGTGGAATACCTCTCTGAATTTGTTGTTAAAATATCTATCTAGCTGCATTATTGGTTTATTTTCGAATTTTTGGTCAATATTTTGTAATTTTTTATGACCCCCGACCTGTCAAAATTTGCAAAAAATGGGTTTGCAGAAAAGTGACAAGATCCCAGCACTGCTTAGCCCAAACTTTTGAAATTTTTACCCGATTTAAAAGTGGAATACCTCTCTGAATTTGTTGTTAAAATATCTATCTAGCTGCATTATTGGTTTATTTTCGAATTTTTGGTCAATATTTTGTAATATTTTATGACCCCCGACCTGTCAAAATTTGCAAAAAAAATGGGTTTGCAGAAAAGTGACCAGATCCCAGCACTGCTTATCCATAACTTTTGAAATTTTTACCCGATTTAAAAGTGGAATACCTCTCTGAATTTGTTGTTAAAATATCTATCTAGCTGCATTATTGGTTTATTTTCGAATTTTTGGTCAATATTTTTAATTTTTTATGACCCCCGACCTGTCAAAATTTGCAAAAAAATGGGTTTGCAGAAAAGTGACCAGATCGCAGCACTGCTTATCCCATAACTTTTGAAATTTTTAACCGATTTAAAAGTGGAATGCCTCTCTGAATTTGTTATGAGAATATCTATCTAGCTGCATTATTGGTTTATTTTCGAATTTTTGGTCAATGTTTCGTCATTTTTTATGACCCCCGACCTGTCAAAATTTGCAAAAAAATGGGTTTGCAGAAAAGTGACCAGATCCCAGCACTGCTTAGCCCATTACTTTTGAAATTTTTACCCGATTTAAAAGTGGAATACCTCTCTGAATTTGTTGTTAAAATATCTATCTAGCTGCATTATTGGTTTATTTTCGAATTTTTGGTCAATATTTTGTAATTTTTTATGACCCCCGACCTGTCAAAATTTGCAAAAAATGGGTTTGCAGAAAAGTGACCAGATCCCAGCACTGCTTAGCCCAAACTTTTGAAATTTGTACCCGATTTAAAAGTGGAATACCTCTCTGAATTTGCTATTAAAATATCTATCAAGCTGCATTATTGGTTTATTTTCGGATTTTTGGTCAATGTTTCGTCATTTTTTATGACCCCCGACCTGTCAAAATTTGCAAAAAATGGGTTTGCAGAAAAGTGACCAGATCCCAGCACTGCTTAGCCCATAACTTTTGAAATTTTTACCCGATTTAAAAGTGGAATGCCTCTCTGAATTTGTTATTCGAATATCTATCTAGCTGCATTATTGGTTTATTTTCGAATTTTTGGTCAATATTTTGTAATTTTTTATGACCCCCGACCTGTCAAAATTTGCAAAAAAAATGGGTTTGCAGAAAAGTGACCAGATCCCAGCACTGCTTAGCCCAAACTTTTGAAATTTGTACCCGATTTAAAAGTGGAATACCTC
>NW_025064269.1:0-68297 GCF_018152265.1 Drosophila ficusphila
GCCGCTCACCTTTCGCAGATCTCTGTCACAGAATCAAACCCTATTAAAGGTCCCTATCGAACGAATAGTATATTAACCGGACTCGGAAGCTCCGTTACCAAAAAATTCGATCCCATCCGTCTTTGTCGATATTCGTCTGAATAGGGTATGGAGATTCAGGAGTGGTCAGGAGAAGCAATGTGGCGGCAAGTCCCAACTAAACAGAACCCAGCAGATATGGTATCAAGAGGTTGTGACATAGAGGAAATTAATCTGGTTTACTGGACCATCCTTTTTGAAGAATGGAGAAGAGACCTGGCCCAAAAATGCACATTTCGTTCTTGATGAAAAGGTCCTAATTGAAGAATCAAGGAAGACTGTGGTAACTATGGCCGCCACGGTACGGAAGTCGGAACTGGTAGATGTCATCGAGGGATTTTTCGTCACACCTCGTTGCTTAGAGTGTTCGGTTACATGTTCCGCTTTATAAGGAAATGCAGAGACAAGAGTATAGTTTTTGAAAAACTCTGTCTCCGAATGAGTACAACGAAGCCTTCTTAAAAATTGTCGAGACCATCCAGAAACACGAGTATCACGAAGTTCTTGAAAAAGTTCGGAAGAACTCAGCTTGGCCCAAGTCTTCAACGATTGAACCCATTCATTCATGAAGACTCAGGCACTTGTGTAATTTTTCGTTGTTGCGAGTTGGGGCGATTAGCAAATGCTCCTATAACGTACGATGCCAAGTTTCCACTGCTGTTGACAAAAATGCTCCCAATTTGTGCAGAGCTATGTCCGGCATTTGCATCTAACCAACTTTCATGTCGGGCCACGAGCACTTGTGGAGTCCCTTCGACAGCGTATTTGGATCGTAAACGCTCAGGAGGTCTGCAGTCAAATAGTTCGATCATGTATTCGCTGCTTTAAATGCAAGCCTCGACTAATGACGCAAATTATGGGAAATTTACCCGCAGATCGTCTCCGTGCTCTCCGCCCATTTAGTATCTGTGGCGTTGATTTTTGTGGCCCCGTCTATACGACATTGAAAATTCGTGGAAGGCCTCCCTTATAAGTCCTACATAGCGCTTTTTGTGTGTTTTGCGTCCAAAGCGGTTCATTTAGAAATAGTGTCAGACTTAACCACTAACTCCTTCTTATTGGCTTTCCAAAGGTTCGTTGGGCGCCGAGGATGCCCTCGCACAGTCCATTGCGACAACGCGAAGAACTTCGTAGGAGCCAGTCGCCACTTCCAAGGCCTTCGGGAGCGGATCGAAAAGGAGGCAGACGCCATACGCGAATTCGCATCAAAAAAGCGGATGCGAGTTTGCGTTCACACCGCCTCGGGCTCCGCACATGGGCGGTCTTTGGGAGGCAGGTGTGAAGTCTGCCAAGAACCTACTCCTACGAGCGGTAGGCAGCGCGCTCCTAACCGCAGAGGAGCTGGAGACGGTGCTCGTCGGGATCGAGGTGGTGCTGAACTCCCGGCCGCTAGGCGCGCTATCCAACGATCCCAGCGACGGAGAAGCGCTAACACCAGGGCACCTGCTGACAGGCGGGCCACTATTCCCCATCCCAGCACTCCGGACCCCGGACCAGGCGGGTCTCAGTTGCTTGCGGCGATGGCAACTTGTCTCGTCAGCCAGGCAAATGTTCTGGCGGCGATGGTCCCTGGATTATGTGCTGGGCCTGCAAATTCGGGGCAAGTGGCACCAGGAGCAGCCCAACATCCAGGAAGGACAACTGGTCGTCGTCGCCGAGGACAACCTGCCGCCTCAACAATGGCTGATAGGGAGGATCATCGCCACTCACGCAGGAGAGGACGGCATGGTCAGGGTCGGTTGGGGGGGGGGGGGGGTTTTTTTTTTGTTTGGTTGGGGGGGGGGGATCGTAAGCTAGGCTTAAGTATGATTGTGGAGAATAGAGCATTCGTTGAAATTGAGTTTGATCGAGCGCACGCATTTCTTTCGTTTGTCGTTTTGCCAAAATAAATTTATTAATTAGCCACCCAAGTTTCGGTTTTTAATAAATTAGAAAAACGCTTCTAATTTTTCAATTGGTTTATTTTCGAATTTTTGGTCAATATTTTGTAATTTTTTATGACCCCCGACCTGTCAAAATTTGCAAAAAATGGGTTTCCAGAAAAGTGACCAGTTCCCAGCACTGCTTAGCCCATAACTTTTGAAATTTTTACCCGATTTAAGAGTGGAATACCTCTCTGAATTTGTTATTGTAATATCTATCTAGCTGCATCATTGGTTTATTTTCGATTTTTTGGTCAATATTTTGTATTTTTTTCTGACACCCGACTTGTCAAAATTTGCAAAAAATGGGTTTGCAGAAAAGTGACCAGATCCTAGCACTGCTTAGCCCATAACTTTTGAAATTTTTACCCGATTTAAAAGTGGAATACCTCTCTGAATTTGTTATTAGAATATCTATCTAGCTGCATCATTGGTTTATTTTCGATTTTTTGGTCAATATTTTGTAATTTTTTATGACACCCGACTTGTCAAAATTTGCAAAAAATGGGTTTGCAGAAAAGTGACCAGATCCTAGCACTGCTTAGCCCATAACTTTTGAAATTTTTACCCGATTTAAAAGTGGAATACCTCTCTGAATTTGTTATTAGAATATCTATCTAGCTGCATTATTGGTTTATTTTCGAATTTTTGGTCAATATTTTGTAATTTTTTATGACCCTCGACTTGTCAAAATTTGCAAAAAATGGGTTTGCAGAAAAGTGACCAGATCCCAGCACTGCTTAGCCCATAACTTTTGAAATTTGTACCCGATTTAAAAGTGGAACACCTCTCTGAATTTGTTATTAAAATATCTATCTAGCTGCATCATTGGTTTATTTTCGATTTTTTGGTCAATATTTTGTATTTTTTTATGACACCCGACTTGTCAAAATTTGCAAAAAATGGGTTTGCAGAAAAGTGACCAGATCCCAGCACTGCTTAGCCCATAACTTTTGAAATTTTTACCCGATTTAAAAGTGGAATACCTCTCTGAATTTGTTATTAAAATATCTATCTAGCTGCATCATTGGTTTATTTTCGAATTTTTGGTCAATGTTTCGTCATTTTTTATGACCCTCGACCTGTCAAAATTTGCAAAAAATGGGTTTGCAGAAAAGTGACCAGATCCCAGCACTGCTTAGCCCATAACTTTGGAAATTTTTACCCGATTTAAAAGTGGAACACCTCTCTGAATTTGTTATCAAAATATCTATCTAGCTGCATCATTGGTTTATTGTCGAATTTTTGGTCAATATTTTGTAATTTTTTATGACCCCCGACCTGTCAAAATTTGCAAAAAATGGGTTTCCAGAAAAGTGACCAGTTCCCAGCACTGCTTAGCCCATAACTTTTGAAATTTTTACCCGATTTAAGAGTGGAATACCTCTCTGAATTTGTTATTGTAATATCTATCTAGCTGCATCATTGGTTTATTTTCGAATTTTTGGTCAATATTTTGTAATTTTTTATGACCCCCGACCTGTCAAAATTTGCAAAAAATGGGTTTGCAGAAAAGTGACCAGATCCCAGCACTGCTTAGCCCATAACTTTTGAAATTTTTACCTGATTTAAAAGTGGAATACCTCTCTGAATTTGTTATTAGAATATCTATCTAGCTGCATCATTGGTTTATTTTCGATTTTTTGGTCAATATTTTGTAATTTTTTATGACCCCCGACTTGTCAAAATTTGCAAAAAATGGGTTTGCAGAAAAGTGACCAGATCCCAGCACTGCTTAGCCCATAACTTTTGAAATTTTTACCCGATTTAAAAGTGGAATACCTCTCTGAATTTGTTATTAAAATATCTATCTAGCTGCATTATTGGTTTATTTTCGAATTTTTGGTCAATATTTTGTAATTTTTTATGACCCCCGACCTGTCAAAATTTGCAAAAAATGGGTTTGCAGAAAAGTGACCAGATCCCAGCACTGCTTAGCCCATAACTTTTGAAATTTTTACCCGATTTAAAAGTGGAACACCTCTCTGAATTTGTTATTAAAATATCTATCTAGCTGCATCATTGGTTTATTTTCGAATTTTTGGTCAATATTTTGTAATTTTTTATGACCCCCGACCTGTCAAAATTTGCAAAAAATGGGTTTGCAGAAAAGTGACCAGATCCCAGCACTGCTTAGCCCATAACTTTTGAAATTTTTACCCGATTTAAAAGTGGAATACCTCTCTGAATTTGTTATTAAAATATCTATCTAGCTGCATTATTGGTTTATTTTCGAATTTTTGGTCAATATTTTGTAATTTTTTATGACCCTCGACCTGTCAAAATTTGCAAAAAATGGGTTTGCAGAAAAGTGACCAGATCCCAGCACTGCTTAGCCCATAACTTTTGAAATTTTTACCCGATTTAAAAGTGGAATACCTCTCTGAATTTGTTATTAAAATATCTATCTAGCTGCATCATTGGTTTATTTTCGAATTTTTGGTCAATATTTTGTAATTTTTTATGACCCCCGACCTGTCAAAATTTGCAAAAAATGGGTTTGCAGAAAAGTGACCAGATCCCAGCACTGCTTAGCCCATAACTTTTGAAATTTTTACCCGATTTAAAAGTGGAATACCTCTCTGAATTTGTTATTAAAATATCTATCTAGCTGCATCATTGGTTTATTTTCGAATTTTTTGGTCAATATTTTGTAATTTTTTATGACCCCCGACCTGTCAAAATTTGCAAAAAATGGGTTTGCAGAAAAGTGACCAGATCCCAGCACTGCTTAGCCCATAACTTTTGAAATTTTTACCCGATTTAAAAGTGGAATACCTCTCTGAATTTGTTATTAAAATATCTATCTAGCTGCATTATTGGTTTATTTTCGAATTTTTGGTCAATATTTTGTAATTTTTTATGACCCTCGACCTGTCAAAATTTGCAAAAAATGGGTTTGCAGAAAAGTGACCAGATCCCAGCACTGCTTAGCCCATAACTTTTGAAATTTTTACCCGATTTAAAAGTGGAATACCTCTCTGAATTTGTTATTAAAATATCTATCTAGCTGCATCATTGGTTTATTTTCGAATTTTTGGTCAATATTTTGTAATTTTTTATGACCCCCGACCTGTCAAAATTTGCAAAAAATGGGTTTGCAGAAAAGTGACCAGATCCCAGCACTGCTTAGCCCATAACTTTTGAAATTTTTACCCGATTTAAAAGTGGAACACCTCTCTGAATTTGTTATTAAAATATCTATCTAGCTGCATCATTGGTTTATTTTCGAATTTTTGGTCAATATTTTGTAATTTTTTATGACCCCCGACCTGTCAAAATTTGCAAAAAATGGGTTTGCAGAAAAGTGACCAGATCCCAGCACTGCTTAGCCCATAACTTTTGAAATTTTTACCCGATTTAAAAGTGGAATACCTCTCTGAATTTGTTATTAAAATATCTATCTAGCTGCATCATTGGTTTATTTTCGAATTTTTGGTCAATATTTTGTAATTTTTTATGACCCCCGACCTGTCAAAATTTGCAAAAAAATGGGTTTGCAGAAAAGTGACCAGATCCCAGCACTGCTTAGCCCATAACTTTTGAAATTTTTACCCGATTTAAAAGTGGAATACCTCTCTGAATTTGTTATTAAAATATCTATCTAGCTGCATTATTGGTTTATTTTCGAATTTTTGGTCAATATTTTGTAATTTTTTATGACCCCGACCTGTCAAAATTTGCAAAAAATGGGTTTGCAGAAAAGTGACCAGATCCCAGCACTGCTTAGCCCATAACTTTTGAAATTTTTACCCGATTTAAAAGTGGAATACCTCTCTGAATTTGTTATTAAAATATCTATCTAGCTGCATTATTGGTTTATTTTCGAATTTTTGGTCAATATTTTGTAATTTTTTATGACCCTCGACCTGTCAAAATTTGCAAAAAATGGGTTTGCAGAAAAGTGACCAGATCCCAGCACTGCTTAGCCCATAACTTTTGAAATTTTTACCCGATTTAAAAGTGGAATACCTCTCTGAATTTGTTATTAAAATATCTATCTAGCTGCATTATTGGTTTATTTTCGAATTTTTGGTCAATATTTTGTAATTTTTTATGACCCCCGACCTGTCAAAATTTGCAAAAAATGGGTTTGCAGAAAAGTGACCAGATCCCAGCACTGCTTAGCCCATAACTTTTGAAATTTTTACCCGATTTAAAAGTGGAATACCTCTCTGAATTTGTTATTAAAATATCTATCTAGCTGCATCATTGGTTTATTTTCGAATTTTTGGTCAATATTTTGTAATTTTTTATGACCCTCGACTTGTCAAAATTTGCAAAAAATGGGTTTGCAGAAAAGTGACCAGATCCCAGCACTGCTTAGCCCATAACTTTTGAAATTTTTACCCGATTTAAAAGTGGAATACCTCTCTGAATTTGTTATTAAAATATCTATCTAGCTGCATCATTGGTTTATTTTCGAATTTTTGGTCAATATTTTGTAATTTTTTATGACCCCGACCTGTCAAAATTTGCAAAAAATGGGTTTGCAGAAAAGTGACCAGATCCCAGCACTGCTTAGCCCATAACTTTTGAAATTTTTACCTGATTTAAAAGTGGAATACCTCTCTGAATTTGTTATTAAAATATCTATCTAGCTGCATCATTGGTTTATTTTCGAATTTTTGGTCAATATTTTGTAATTTTTTATGACCCCCGACTTGTCAAAATTTGCAAAAAATGGGTTTGCAGAAAAGTGACCAGATCCCAGCACTGCTTAGCCCATAACTTTTGAAATTTTTACCCGATTTAAAAGTGGAATACCTCTCTGAATTTGTTATTAAAATATCTATCTAGCTGCATCATTGGTTTATTTTCGAATTTTTTGGTCAATATTTTGTAATTTTTTATGACCCTCGACTTGTCAAAATTTGCAAAAAATGGGTTTGCAGAAAAGTGACCAGATCCCAGCACTGCTTAGCCCATAACTTTTGAAATTTTTACCCGATTTAAAAGTGGAATACCTCTCTGAATTTGTTATTAGAATATCTATCTAGCTGCATTATTGGTTTATTTTCGAATTTTTGGTCAATATTTTGTAATTTTTTATGACCCCCGACCTGTCAAAATTTGCAAAAAATGGGTTTGCAGAAAAGTGACCAGATCCCAGCACTGCTTAGCCCATAACTTTTGAAATTTTTACCCGATTTAAAAGTGGAATACCTCTCTGAATTTGTTATTAGAATATCTATCTAGCTGCATCATTGGTTTATTTTCGAATTTTTGGTCAATATTTTGTAATTTTTTATGACCCCCGACCTGTCAAAATTTGCAAAAATGGGTTTGCAGAAAAGTGACCAGATCCCAGCACTGCTTAGCCCATAACTTTTGAAATTTTTACCCGATTTAAAAGTGGAATACCTCTCTGAATTTGTTATTAAAATATCTATCTAGCTGCATTATTGGTTTATTTTCGAATTTTTGGTCAATATTTTGTAATTTTTTATGACCCCCGACCTGTCAAAATTTGCAAAAAATGGGTTTGCAGAAAAGTGACCAGATCCCAGCACTGCTTAGCCCATAACTTTTGAAATTTTTACCCGATTTAAAAGTGGAATACCTCTCTGAATTTGTTATTAAAATATCTATCTAGCTGCATCATTGGTTTATTTTCGAATTTTTGGTCAATATTTTGTAATTTTTTATGACCCCGACCTGTCAAAATTTGCAAAAAATGGGTTTGCAGAAAAGTGACCAGATCCCAGCACTGCTTAGCCCATAACTTTTGAAATTTTTACCTGATTTAAAAGTGGAATACCTCTCTGAATTTGTTATTAAAATATCTATCTAGCTGCATTATTGGTTTATTTTCGAATTTTTGGTCAATATTTTGTAATTTTTTATGACCCCCGACCTGTCAAAATTTGCAAAAAAGGGTTTGCAGAAAAGTGACCAGATCCCAGCACTGCTTAGCCCATAACTTTTGAAATTTTTACCCGATTTAAAAGTGGAATACCTCTCTGAATTTGTTATTAAAATATCTATCTAGCTGCATTATTGGTTTATTTTCGAATTTTTGGTCAATATTTTGTAATTTTTTATGACCCCCGACCTGTCAAAATTTGCAAAAAATGGGTTTGCAGAAAAGTGACCAGATCCCAGCACTGCTTAGCCCATAACTTTTGAAATTTTTACCCGATTTAAAAGTGGAATACCTCTCTGAATTTGTTATTAAAATATCTATCTAGCTGCATTATTGGTTTATTTTCGAATTTTTGGTCAATATTTTGTAATTTTTTATGACCCCCGACCTGTCAAAATTTGCAAAAAATGGGTTTGCAGAAAAGTGACCAGATCCCAGCACTGCTTAGCCCATAACTTTTGAAATTTTTACCCGATTTAAAAGTGGAATACCTCTCTGAATTTGTTATTAAAATATCTATCTAGCTGCATTATTGGTTTATTTTCGAATTTTTGGTCAATATTTTGTAATTTTTTATGACCCCCGACTTGTCAAAATTTGCAAAAAATGGGCTTGCAGAAAAGTGACCAGATCCCAGCACTGCTTAGCCCATAACTTTTGAAATTTTTACCCGATTTAAAAGTGGAATACCTCTCTGAATTTGTTATTAAAATATCTATCTAGCTGCATTATTGGTTTATTTTCGAATTTTTGGTCAATATTTTGTAATTTTTTATGACCCCCGACCTGTCAAAATTTGCAAAAAAATGGGTTTGCAGAAAAGTGACCAGATCCCAGCACTGCTTAGCCCATAACTTTTGAAATTTTTACCCGATTTAAAAGTGGAATACCTCTCTGAATTTGTTATTAAAATATCTATCTAGCTGCATTATTGGTTTATTTTCGAATTTTTGGTCAATATTTTGTAATTTTTTATGACCCTCGACCTGTCAAAATTTGCAAAAAATGGGTTTGCAGAAAAGTGACCAGATCCCAGCACTGCTTAGCCCATAACTTTTGAAATTTTTACCCGATTTAAAAGTGGAATACCTCTCTGAATTTGTTATTAAAATATCTATCTAGCTGCATTATTGGTTTATTTTCGAATTTTTGGTCGATATTTTGTAATTTTTTATGACCCCCGACCTGTCAAAATTTGCAAAAAATGGGTTTGCAGAAAAGTGACCAGATCCCAGCACTGCTTAGCCCATAACTTTTGAAATTTTTACCCGATTTAAAAGTGGAATACCTCTCTGAATTTGTTATTAAAATATCTATCTAGCTGCATTATTGGTTTATTTTCGAATTTTTGGTCAATATTTTGTAATTTTTTATGACCCCCGACCTGTCAAAATTTGCAAAAAAATGGGTTTGCAGAAAAGTGACCAGATCCCAGCACTGCTTAGCCCATAACTTTTGAAATTTTTACCCGATTTAAAAGTGGAATACCTCTCTGAATTTGTTATTAAAATATCTATCTAGCTGCATTATTGGTTTATTTTCGAATTTTTGGTCAATATTTTGTAATTTTTTATGACCCCCGACCTGTCAAATTTGCAAAAAATGGGTTTGCAGAAAAGTGACCAGATCCCAGCACTGCTTAGCCCATAACTTTTGAAATTTTTACCCGATTTAAAAGTGGAATACCTCTCTGAATTTGTTATTAAAATATCTATCTAGCTGCATTATTGGTTTATTTTCGATTTTTTGGTCAATATTTTGTAATTTTTTATGACCCCCGACCTGTCAAAATTTGCAAAAAATGGGTTTGCAGAAAAGTGACCAGATCCCAGCACTGCTTAGCCCATAACTTTTGAAATTTTTACCCGATTTAAAAGTGGAATACCTCTCTGAATTTGTTATTAAAATATCTATCTAGCTGCATTATTGGTTTTATTTTCGAATTTTTGGTCAATATTTTGTAATTTTTTATGACCCCCGACCTGTCAAAATTTGCAAAAAAATGGGTTTGCAGAAAAGTGACCAGATCCCAGCACTGCTTAGCCCATAACTTTTGAAATTTTTACCCGATTTAAAAGTGGAATACCTCTCTGAATTTGTTATTAAAATATCTATCTAGCTGCATTATTGGTTTATTTTCGAATTTTTGGTCAATATTTTGTAATTTTTTATGACCCCCGACCTGTCAAAATTTGCAAAAAATGGGTTTGCAGAAAAGTGACCAGATCCCAGCACTGCTTAGCCCATAACTTTTGAAATTTTTACCCGATTTAAAAGTGGAATACCTCTCTGAATTTGTTATTAAAATATCTATCTAGCTGCATTATTGGTTTATTTTCGAATTTTTGGTCAATATTTTGTAATTTTTTATGACCCCCGACCTGTCAAAATTTGCAAAAAATGGGTTTGCAGAAAAGTGACCAGATCCCAGCACTGCTTAGCCCATAACTTTTGAAATTTTTACCCGATTTAAAAGTGGAATACCTCTCTGAATTTGTTATTAAAATATCTATCTAGCTGCATTATTGGTTTATTTTCGAATTTTTGGTCAATATTTTGTAATTTTTTATGACCCCCGACCTGTCAAAATTTGCAAAAAAATGGGTTTGCAGAAAAGTGACCAGATCCCAGCACTGCTTAGCCCATAACTTTTGAAATTTTTACCCGATTTAAAAGTGGAATACCTCTCTGAATTTGTTATTAAAATATCTATCTAGCTGCATTATTGGTTTATTTTCGAATTTTTGGTCAATATTTTGTAATTTTTTATGACCCCCGACCTGTCAAAATTTGCAAAAAATGGGTTTGCAGAAAAGTGACCAGATCCCAGCACTGCTTAGCCCATAACTTTTGAAATTTTTACCCGATTTAAAAGTGGAATACCTCTCTGAATTTGTTATTAAAATATCTATCTAGCTGCATTATTGGTTTATTTTCGAATTTTTGGTCAATATTTTGTAATTTTTTATGACCCCCGACCTGTCAAAATTTGCAAAAAAATGGGTTTGCAGAAAAGTGACCAGATCCCAGCACTGCTTAGCCCATAACTTTTGAAATTTTTACCCGATTTAAAAGTGGAATACCTCTCTGAATTTGTTATTAAAATATCTATCTAGCTGCATTATTGGTTTATTTTTCGAATTTTTGGTCAATATTTTGTAATTTTTTATGACCCCTCGACCTGTCAAAATTTGCAAAAAAATGGGTTTGCAGAAAAGTGACCAGATCCCAGCACTGCTTAGCCCATAACTTTTGAAATTTTTACCCGATTTAAAAGTGGAATACCTCTCTGAATTTGTTATTAAAATATCTATCTAGCTGCATTATTGGTTTATTTTCGAATTTTTGGTCAATATTTTGTAATTTTTTATGACCCTCGACCTGTCAAAATTTGCAAAAAATGGGTTTTGAAAAAAGGTGACAAGACCCCACCACCTTTTCCAAACATTTTTTTTTTTTTTTTACCCGATTTAAAAAGTGGAATACCTCTCTGAATTTGTTATTAAAATATCTATCTAGCTGCATCATTGGTTTATTTTCGAATTTTTGGTCAATATTTTGTAATTTTTTATGACCCCTCGACCTGTCAAAATTTGCAAAAAAAATGGGTTTGCAGAAAAGTGACCAGATCCCAGCACTGCTTAGCCCATAACTTTTTGAAATTTTTACCCTGATTTAAAAGTGGAATACCTCTCTGAATTTGTTATTAAAATATCTATCTAGCTGCATTATTGGTTTATTTTTCGAATTTTTGGTCAATATTTTGTAATTTTTTATGACCCCTCGACCTGTCAAAATTTGCAAAAAAATGGGTTTGCAGAAAAGTGACCAGATCCCAGCACTGCTTAGCCCATAACTTTTGAAATTTTTACCCGATTTAAAAGTGGAATACCTCTCTGAATTTGTTATTAAAATATCTATCTAGCTGCATTATTGGTTTATTTTCGAATTTTTTGGTCAATATTTTGTAATTTTTTATGACCCCTCGACCTGTCAAAATTTGCAAAAAAATGGGTTTGCAGAAAAGTGACCAGATCCCAGCACTGCTTAGCCCATAACTTTTTGAAATTTTTACCCGATTTAAAAGTGGAATACCTCTCTGAATTTGTTATTAAAATATCTATCTAGCTGCATTATTGGTTTATTTTTCGAATTTTTGGTCAATATTTTGTAATTTTTTTATGACCCCTCGACCTGTCAAAATTTGCAAAAAAATGGGTTTGCAGAAAAGTGACCAGATCCCAGCACTGCTTAGCCCATAACTTTTGAAATTTTTACCCGATTTAAAAGTGGAATACCTCTCTGAATTTGTTATTAAAATATCTATCTAGCTGCATTATTGGTTTATTTTTCGAATTTTTGGTCAATATTTTGTAATTTTTTATGACCCCCGACCTGTCAAAATTTGCAAAAAAATGGGTTTGCAGAAAAGTGACCAGATCCCAGCACTGCTTAGCCCATAACTTTTTGAAATTTTTACCCGATTTAAAAGTGGAATACCTCTCTGAATTTGTTATTAAAATATCTATCTAGCTGCATTATTGGTTTATTTTCGAATTTTTTGGTCAATATTTTGTAATTTTTTATGACCCCTCGACCTGTCAAAATTTGCAAAAAAATGGGTTTGCAGAAAAGTGACCAGATCCCAGCACTGCTTAGCCCATAACTTTTTGAAATTTTTACCCGATTTAAAAGTGGAATACCTCTCTGAATTTGTTATTAAAATATCTATCTAGCTGCATTATTGGTTTATTTTTCGAATTTTTTGGTCAATATTTTGTAATTTTTTATGACCCCCGACCTGTCAAAATTTGCAAAAAAATGGGTTTGCAGAAAAGTGACCAGATCCCAGCACTGCTTAGCCCATAACTTTTTGAAATTTTTTACCCGATTTAAAAGTGGAATACCTCTCTGAATTTGTTATTAAAATATCTATCTAGCTGCATTATTGGTTTATTTTCGAATTTTTGGTCAATATTTTGTAATTTTTTATGACTCCCCGACCTGTCAAAATTTGCAAAAAAAATGGGTTTGCAGAAAAGTGACCAGATCCCAGCACTGCTTAGCCCAAACTTTTGAAATTTTTACCCGATTTAAAAGTGGAATACCTCTCTGAATTTGTTATTAAAATATCTATCTAGCTGCATTATTGGTTTATTTTCGAATTTTTGGTCAATATTTTGTAATTTTTTATGACCCTCGACCTGTCAAAATTTGCAAAAAATGGGTTTGCAGAAAAGTGACCAGATCCCAGCACTGCTTAGCCCATAACTTTTGAAATTTTTACCCGATTTAAAAGTGGAATACCTCTCTGAATTTGTTATTAAAATATCTATCTAGCTGCATTATTGGTTTATTTTCGAATTTTTGGTCAATATTTTGTAATTTTTTATGACCCCCGACCTGTCAAAATTTGCAAAAAATGGGTTTGCAGAAAAGTGACCAGATCCCAGCACTGCTTAGCCCATAACTTTTTGAAATTTTTACCCGATTTAAAAGTGGAATACCTCTCTGAATTTGTTATTAGAATATCTATCTAGCTGCATTATTGGTTTATTTTCGAATTTTTGGTCAATATTTTGTAATTTTTTATGACCCTTGACCTGTCAAAATTTGCAAAAAATGGGTTTGCAGAAAAGTGACCAGATCCCAGCACTGCTTAGCCCATAACTTTTGAAATTTTTACCCGATTTAAAAGTGGAATACCTCTCTGAATTTGTTATTAAAATATCTATCTAGCTGCATTATTGGTTTATTTTCGAATTTTTGGTCAATATTTTGTAGCTTTTTATGACCCTCGACCTGTCAAAATTTGCAAAAAATGGGTTTGCAGAAAAGTGACCAGATCCCAGCACTGCTTAGCCCATAACTTTTGAAATTTTTACCCGATTTAAAAGTGGAATACCTCTCTGAATTTGTTATTAAAATATCTATCTAGCTGCATTATTGGTTTATTTTCGAATTTTTGGTCAATATTTTGTAATTTTTTATGACTCCCTCGACCTGTCAAAATTTGCAAAAAAATGGGTTTGCAGAAAAGTGACCAGATCCCAGCACTGCTTAGCCCATAACTTTTGAAATTTTTACCCGATTTAAAAGTGGAATACCTCTCTGAATTTGTTATTAAAATATCTATCTAGCTGCATTATTGGTTTATTTTCGAATTTTTTGGTCAATATTTTGTAATTTTTTATGACCCCCGACCTGTCAAAATTTCAAAAAATGGGTTTGCAGAAAAGTGACCAGATCCCAGCACTGCTTAGCCCATAACTTTTGAAATTTTTACCCGATTTAAAAGTGGAATACCTCTCTGAATTTGTTATTAAAATATCTATCTAGCTGCATTATTGGTTTATTTTCGAATTTTTGGTCAATATTTTGTAATTTTTTATGACCCCCGACCTGTCAAAATTTGCAAAAAATGGGTTTGCAGAAAAGTGACCAGATCCCAGCACTGCTTAGCCCATAACTTTTGAAATTTTTACCCGATTTAAAAGTGGAATACCTCTCTGAATTTGTTATTAAAATATCTATCTAGCTGCATTATTGGTTTATTTTCGAATTTTTGGTCAATATTTTGTAATTTTTTATGACCCTCGACCTGTCAAAATTTGCAAAAAATGGGTTTGCAGAAAAGTGACCAGATCCCAGCACTGCTTAGCCCATAACTTTTGAAATTTTTACCCGATTTAAAAGTGGAATACCTCTCTGAATTTGTTATTAAAATATCTATCTAGCTGCATTATTGGTTTATTTTCGAATTTTTGGTCAATATTTTGTAATTTTTTATGACCCTCGACCTGTCAAAATTTGCAAAAAATGGGTTTGCAGAAAAGTGACCAGATCCCAGCACTGCTTAGCCCATAACTTTTGAAATTTTTACCCGATTTAAAAGTGGAATACCTCTCTGAATTTGTTATTAAAATATCTATCTAGCTGCATTATTGGTTTATTTTCGAATTTTTGGTCAATATTTTGTAATTTTTTATGACCCCCGACCTGTCAAAATTTGCAAAAAATGGGTTTGCAGAAAAGTGACCAGATCCCAGCACTGCTTAGCCCATAACTTTTGAAATTTTTACCCGATTTAAAAGTGGAATACCTCTCTGAATTTGTTATTAAAATATCTATCTAGCTGCATTATTGGTTTATTTTCGAATTTTTGGTCAATATTTTGTAATTTTTTATGACCCTCGACCTGTCAAAATTTGCAAAAAATGGGTTTGCAGAAAAGTGACCAGATCCCAGCACTGCTTAGCCCATAACTTTTGAAATTTTTACCCGATTTAAAAGTGGAATACCTCTCTGAATTTGTTATTAGAATATCTATCTAGCTGCATTATTGGTTTATTTTCGAATTTTTGGTCAATATTTTGTAATTTTTTATGACCCCCGACCTGTCAAAATTTGCAAAAAATGGGTTTGCAGAAAAGTGACCAGATCCCAGCACTGCTTAGCCCATAACTTTTGAAATTTTTACCCGATTTAAAAGTGGAATACCTCTCTGAATTTGTTATTAGAATATCTATCTAGCTGCATTATTGGTTTATTTTCGAATTTTTGGTCAATATTTTGTAATTTTTTATGACCCTCGACCTGTCAAAATTTGCAAAAAAATGGGTTTGCAGAAAAGTGACCAGATCCCAGCACTGCTTAGCCCATAACTTTTGAAATTTTTACCCGATTTAAAAGTGGAATACCTCTCTGAATTTGTTATTAAAATATCTATCTAGCTGCATTATTGGTTTATTTTCGAATTTTTGGTCAATATTTTGTAATTTTTTATGACCCCCGACCTGTCAAAATTTGCAAAAAATGGGTTTGCAGAAAAGTGACCAGATCCCAGCACTGCTTAGCCCAAACTTTTGAAATTTTTACCCGATTTAAAAGTGGAATACCTCTCTGAATTTGTTATTAGAATATCTATCTAGCTGCATTATTGGTTTATTTTCGAATTTTTGGTCAATATTTTGTAATTTTTTATGACCCCCGACCTGTCAAAATTTGCAAAAAATGGGTTTGCAGAAAAGTGACCAGATCCCAGCACTGCTTAGCCCAAACTTTTGAAATTTTTACCCGATTTAAAAGTGGAATACCTCTCTGAATTTGTTATTAAAATATCTATCTAGCTGCATTATTGGTTTATTTTCGAATTTTTGGTCAATATTTTGTAATTTTTTATGACCCCGACCTGTCAAAATTTGCAAAAAATGGGTTTGCAGAAAAGTGACCAGATCCCAGCACTGCTTAGCCCATAACTTTTGAAATTTTTACCCGATTTAAAAGTGGAATACCTCTCTGAATTTGTTATTAAAATATCTATCTAGCTGCATTATTGGTTTATTTTCGAATTTTTGGTCAATATTTTGTAATTTTTTATGACCCCCGACCTGTCAAAATTTGCAAAAAATGGGTTTGCAGAAAAGTGACCAGATCCCAGCACTGCTTAGCCCATAACTTTTGAAATTTTTACCCGATTTAAAAGTGGAATACCTCTCTGAATTTGTTATTAAAATATCTATCTAGCTGCATTATTGGTTTATTTTCGAATTTTTGGTCAATATTTTGTAATTTTTTATGACCCCGACCTGTCAAAATTTGCAAAAAATGGGTTTGCAGAAAAGTGACCAGATCCCAGCACTGCTTAGCCCATAACTTTTGAAATTTTTACCCGATTTAAAAGTGGAATACCTCTCTGAATTTGTTATTAAAATATCTATCTAGCTGCATTATTGGTTTATTTTCGAATTTTTGGTCAATATTTTGTAATTTTTTATGACCCTCGACCTGTCAAAATTTGCAAAAAAATGGGTTTGCAGAAAAGTGACCAGATCCCAGCACTGCTTAGCCCATAACTTTTGAAATTTTTACCCGATTTAAAAGTGGAATACCTCTCTGAATTTGTTATTAAAATATCTATCTAGCTGCATTATTGGTTTATTTTCGAATTTTTGGTCAATATTTTGTAATTTTTTATGACCCCCGACCTGTCAAAATTTGCAAAAATGGGTTTGCAGAAAAGTGACCAGATCCCAGCACTGCTTAGCCCATAACTTTTGAAATTTTTACCCGATTTAAAAGTGGAATACCTCTCTGAATTTGTTATTAAAATATCTATCTAGCTGCATTATTGGTTTATTTTCGAATTTTTGGTCAATATTTTGTAATTTTTTATGACCCCCGACCTGTCAAAATTTGCAAAAAATGGGTTTGCAGAAAAGTGACCAGATCCCAGCACTGCTTAGCCCAAACTTTTGAAATTTTTACCCGATTTAAAAGTGGAATACCTCTCTGAATTTGTTATTAAAATATCTATCTAGCTGCATTATTGGTTTATTTTCGAATTTTTGGTCAATATTTTGTAATTTTTTATGACCCCCGACCTGTCAAAATTTGCAAAAAATGGGTTTGCAGAAAAGTGACCAGATCCCAGCACTGCTTAGCCCATAACTTTTGAAATTTTTACCCGATTTAAAAGTGGAATACCTCTCTGAATTTGTTATTAAAATATCTATCTAGCTGCATTATTGGTTTATTTTCGAATTTTTGGTCAATATTTTGTAATTTTTTATGACCCCCGACCTGTCAAAATTTGCAAAAAAATGGGTTTGCAGAAAAGTGACCAGATCCCAGCACTGCTTAGCCCATAACTTTTGAAATTTTTACCCGATTTAAAAGTGGAATACCTCTCTGAATTTGTTATTAGAATATCTATCTAGCTGCATTATTGGTTTATTTTCGAATTTTTGGTCAATATTTTGTAATTTTTTATGACCCCCGACCTGTCAAAATTTGCAAAAAATGGGTTTGCAGAAAAGTGACTAGATCCCAGCACTGCTTAGCCCATAACTTTTGAAATTTTTACCCGATTTAAAAGTGGAATACCTCTCTGAATTTGTTATTAAAATATCTATCTAGCTGCATCATTGGTTTATTTTCGAATTTTTTGGTCAATATTTTGTAATTTTTTATGACCCCCGACCTGTCAAAATTTGGCAAAAAATGGGTTTGCAGAAAAGTGACCAGATCCCAGCACTGCTTAGCCCAAACTTTTGAAATTTTTACCCGATTTAAAAGTGGAATACCTCTCTGAATTTGTTATTAGAATATCTATCTAGCTGCATTATTGGTTTATTTTCGAATTTTTGGTCAATATTTTGTAATTTTTTATGACCCCCGACCTGTCAAAATTTGCAAAAAATGGGTTTGCAGAAAAGTGACCAGATCCCAGCACTGCTTAGCCCATAACTTTTGAAATTTTTACCCGATTTAAAAGTGGAATACCTCTCTGAATTTGTTATTAAAATATCTATCTAGCTGCATTATTGGTTTATTTTCGAATTTTTGGTCAATATTTTGTAATTTTTTATGACCCCCGACCTGTCAAAATTTGCAAAAAATGGGTTTGCAGAAAAGTGACCAGATCCCAGCACTGCTTAGCCCATAACTTTTGAAATTTTTACCCGATTTAAAAGTGGAACACCTCTCTGAATTTGTTATTAAAATATCTATCTAGCTGCATTATTGGTTTATTTTCGAATTTTTGGTTGATATTTTGTAATTTTTTATGACCCCCGACCTGTCAAAATTTGCAAAAAATGGGTTTGCAGAAAAGTGACCAGATCCCAGCACTGCTTAGCCCATAACTTTTGAAATTTTTACCCGATTTAAAAGTGGAATACCTCTCTGAATTTGTTATTAAAATATCTATCTAGCTGCATCATTGGTTTATTTTCGAATTTTTTGTCAATATTTTGTAATTTTTTAACACCCCCCCCTTTAAAATTTTAAAAAAAAGGGGGTTGAAAAAAAACAAAAGGATCCCAGCACTGCTTAGCCCATAACTTTTGAAATCTTTACCCGATTTAAAAGTGGAATACCTCTCTGAATTTGTTATTAAAATATCTATCTAGCTGCATTATTGGTTTATTTTCGAATTTTTGGTCAATATTTTGTAATTTTTTATGACCCCCGACCTGTCAAAATTTGCAAAAAATGGGTTTGCAGAAAAGTGACCAGATCCCAGCACTGCTTAGCCCAAACTTTTGAAATTTTTACCCGATTTAAAAGTGGAATACCTCTCTGAATTTGTTATTAAAATATCTATCTAGCTGCATTATTGGTTTATTTTCGAATTTTTGGTCAATATTTTGTATTTTTTATGACCCCCGACCTGTCAAAATTTGCAAAAAATGGGTTTGCAGAAAAGTGACCAGATCCCAGCACTGCTTAGCCCATAACTTTTGAAATTTTTACCCGATTTAAAAGTGGAATACCTCTCTGAATTTGTTATTAAAATATCTATCTAGCTGCATCATTGGTTTATTTTCGAATTTTTTGTCAATATTTTGTAATTTTTTATGACCCCCGACCTGTCAAAATTTGCAAAAAATGGGTTTGCAGAAAAGTGACCAGATCCCAGCACTGCTTAGCCCAAACTTTTGAAATTTTTACCCGATTTAAAAGTGGAATACCTCTCTGAATTTGTTATTAGAATATCTATCTAGCTGCATTATTGGTTTATTTTCGAATTTTTGGTCAATATTTTGTATTTTTTTATGACCCCGACCTGTCAAAATTTGCAAAAAATGGGTTTGCAGAAAAGTGACCAGATCCCAGCACTGCTTAGCCCATAACTTTTGAAATTTTTACCCGATTTAAAAGTGGAACACCTCTCTGAATTTGTTATTAAAATATCTATCTAGCTGCATTATTGGTTTATTTTCGAATTTTTGGTCAATATTTTGTAGTTTTTTATGACCCCCGACCTGTCAAAATTTGGCAAAAAATGGGTTTGCAGAAAAGTGACCAGATCCCAGCACTGCTTAGCCCAAACTTTTGAAATTTTTACCCGATTTAAAAGTGGAATACCTCTCTGAATTTGTTATTAGAATATCTATCTAGCTGCATTATTGGTTTATTTTCGAATTTTTGGTCAATATTTTGTAATTTTTTATGACCCCCGACCTGTCAAAATTTGCAAAAAATGGGTTTGCAGAAAAGTGACCAGATCCCAGCACTGCTTAGCCCATAACTTTTGAAATTTTTACCCGATTTAAAAGTGGAATACCTCTCTGAATTTGTTATTAAAATATCTATCTAGCTGCATTATTGGTTTATTTTCGAATTTTTGGTTAATATTTTGTAATTTTTTATGACCCCCGACCTGTGAAAATTTGCAAAAAATGGGTTTGCAGAAAAGTGACCAGGTCCCAGCACTGCTTAGCCCAAACTTTTGAAATTTTTACCCGATTTAAAAGTGGAACACCTCTCTGAATTTGTTATTAAAATATCTATCTAGCTGCATTATTGGTTTATTTTCGAATTTTTGGTCAATATTTTGTAATTTTTTATGACCCCCGACCTGTCAAAATTTGCAAAAAATGGGTTTGCAGAAAAGTGACCAGATCCCAGCACTGCTTAGCCCAAACTTTTGAAATTTTTACCCGATTTAAAAGTGGAATACCTCTCTGAATTTGTTATTAGAATATCTATCTAGCTGCATTATTGGTTTATTTTCGAATTTTTGGTCAATATTTTGTAATTTTTTATGACCCCCGACCTGTCAAAATTTGCAAAAAATGGGTTTGCAGAAAAGTGACCAGATCCCAGCACTGCTTAGCCCATAACTTTTGAAATTTTTACCCGATTTAAAAGTGGAATACCTCTCTGAATTTGTTATTAAAATATCTATCTAGCTGCATTATTGGTTTATTTTCGAATTTTTGGTTAATATTTTGTAATTTTTTATGACCCCCGACCTGTGAAAATTTGCAAAAAATGGGTTTGCAGAAAAGTGACCAGGTTCCAGCACTGCTTAGCCCAAACTTTTGAAATTTTTACCCGATTTAAAAGTGGAACACCTCTCTGAATTTGTTATTAAAATATCTATCTAGCTGCATTATTGGTTTATTTTCGAATTTTTGGTCAATATTTTGTAATTTTTTATGACCCCCGACCTGTCAAAATTTGCAAAAAATGGGTTTGCAGAAAAGTGACCAGATCCCAGCACTGCTTAGCCCATAACTTTTGAAATTTTTACCCGATTTAAAAGTGGAATACCTCTCTGAATTTGTTATTAAAATATCTATCTAGCTGCATTATTGGTTTATTTTCGAATTTTTGGTCAATATTTTGTAATTTTTTATGACCCCCGACCTGTCAAAATTTGCAAAAAATGGGTTTGCAGAAAAGTGACCAGATCCCAGCACTGCTTAGCCCAAACTTTTGAAATTTTTACCCGATTTAAAAGTGGAATACCTCTCTGAATTTGTTATTAAAATATCTATCTAGCTGCATTATTGGTTTATTTTCGAATTTTTGGTCAATATTTTGTAATTTTTTATGACCCCCGACCTGTCAAAATTTGCAAAAAATGGGTTTGCAGAAAAGTGACCAGATCCCAGCACTGCTTAGCCCAAACTTTTGAAATTTTTACCCGATTTAAAAGTGGAATACCTCTCTGAATTTGTTATTAAAATATCTATCTAGCTGCATTATTGGTTTATTTTCGAATTTTTGGTTGATATTTTGTAATTTTTTATGATCCCCGACCTGTGAAAATTTGCAAGAAATGGGTTTGCAGAAAAGTGACCAGATCCCAGCACTGCTTAGCCCATAACTTTTGAAATTTTTACCCGATTTAAAAGTGGAATACCTCTCTGAATTTGTTATTAAAATATCTATCTAGCTGCATTATTGGTTTATTTTCGAATTTTTGGTCAATATTTTGTAATTTTTTATGACCCCCGACCTGTCAAAATTTGCAAAAAATGGGTTTCCAGAAAAGTGACCAGATCCCAGCACTGCTTAGCCCAAACTTTTGAAATTTTTACCCGATTTAAAAGTGGAATACCACTCTGAATTTGTTATTAAAATATCTATCTAGCTGCATTATTGGTTTATTTTCGAATTTTTGGTCAATATTTTGTAATTTTTTATGACCCCCGACCTGTCAAAATTTGCAAAAAATGGGTTTCCAGAAAAGTGACCAGATCCCAGCACTGCCTAGCCCAAACTTTTGAAATTTTTACCCGATTTAAAAGTGGAATACCTCTCTGAATGTGTTATTAGAATATCTATCTAGCTGCATTATTGGTTTATTTTCGAATTTTTGGTCAATATTTTGTAATTTTTTATGACCCCCGACCTGTCAAAATTTGCAAAAAATGGGTTTGCAGAAAAGTGACCAGATCCCAGCACTGCTTAGCCCAAACTTTTGAAATTTTTACCCGATTTAAAAGTGGAATACCTCTCTGAATTTGTTATTAGAATATCTATCTAGCTGCATTATTGGTTTTTTTAGTGATTATTGGTTTATTTTCGAATTTTTGGTCAATATTTTGTAATTTTTATGACCCCCGACCTGTCAAAATTTGCAAAAAATGGGTTTGCAGAAAAGTGACCAGATCCCAGCACTGCTTAGCCCATAACTTTTGAAATTTTTACCCGATTTGAAAGTGGAATACCTCTCTGAATTTGTTATTAGAATATCTATCTAGCTGCATTATTGGTTTATTTTCGAATTTTTGGTCAATATTTTGTAATTTTTTATGACCCCCGACCTGTCAAAATTTGCAAAAAATGGGTTTGCAGAAAAGTGACCAGATCCCAGCACTGCTTAGCCCATAACTTTTGAAATTTTTACCCGATTTAAAAGTGGAACACCTCTCTGAATTTGTTATTAAAATATCTATCTAGCTGCATTATTGGTTTATTTTCGAATTTTTGGTTGATATTTTGTAATTTTTTATGATCCCCGACCTGTGAAAATTTGCAAGAAATGGGTTTGCAGAAAAGTGACCAGATCCCAGCACTGCTTAGCCCATAACTTTTGAAATTTTTACCCGATTTAAAAGTGGAATACCTCTCTGAATTTGTTATTAAAATATCTATCTAGCTGCAACATTGGTTTATTTTCGAATTTTTGGTCAATATTTTGTAATTTTTTATGACCCCCGACCTGTCAAAATTTGCAAAAAATGGGTTTCCAGAAAAGTGACCAGATCCCAGCACTGCTTAGCCCATAACTTTTGAAATTTTTACCCGATTTAAAAGTGGAATACCTCTCTGAATTTGTTATTAGAATATCTATCTAGCTGCATTATTGGTTTATTTTCGAATTTTTGGTCAATATTTTGTAATTTTTTATGACCCCCCACCCTGTCAAAATTTGCAAAAAATGGGTTTGCAGAAAAGTGACCAGATCCCAGCACTGCTTAGCCCATAACTTTTGAAATTTTTACCCGATTTAAAAGTGGAACACCTCTCTGAATTTGTTATTAAAATATCTATCTAGCTGCATCATTGGTTTATTTTCGAATTTTTTGTCAATATTTTGTAATTTTTTATGACCCCCGACCTGTCAAAATTTGCAAAAAATGGGTTTGCAGAAAAGTGACCAGATCCCAGCACTGCTTAGCCCAAACTTTTGAAATTTTTACCCGATTTAAAAGTGGAATACCTCTCTGAATTAGAATATCTATCTAGCTGCATTATTGGTTTATTTTCGAATTTTTGGTCAATATTTTGTAATTTTTTATGACCCCCGACCTGTCAAAATTTGCAAAAAATGGGTTTGCAGAAAATTGACCAGATCCCAGCACTGCTTAGCCCATAACTTTTGAAATTTTTACCCGATTTAAAAGTGGAATACCTCTCTGAATTTGTTATTAAAATATCTATCTAGCTGCATTATTGGTTTATTTTCGAATTTTTGGTTGATATTTTGTAATTTTTTATGACCCCCGACCTGTGAAAATTTGCAAGAAATGGGTTTGCAGAAAAGTGACCAGGTTCCAGCACTGCTTAGCCCAAACTTTTGAAATTTTTACCCGATTTAAAAGTGGAACACCTCTCTGAATTTGTTATTAAAATATCTATCTAGCTGCATTATTGGTTTATTTTCGAATTTTTGGTCAATATTTTGTAAATTTTTATGACCCCCGACCTGTCAAAATTTGCAAAAAATGGGTTTGCAGAAAAGTGACCAGATCCCAGCACTGCTTAGCCCATAACTTTTGAAATTTTTACCCGATTTAAAAGTGGAATACCACTCTGAATTTGTTATTAAAATATCTATCTAGCTGCATTATTGGTTTATTTTCGAATTTTTGGTCAATATTTTGTAATTTTTTATGACCCCCGACCTGTCAAAATTTGCAAAAAATGGGTTTCCAGAAAATTGACCAGATCCCAGCACTGCTTAGCCCAAACTTTTGAAATTTTTACCCGATTTAAAAGTGGAATACCTCTCTGAATTTGTTATTAAAATATCTATCTAGCTGCATTATTGGTTTATTTTCGAATTTTTGGTCAATATTTTGTAATTTTTATGACCCCCGACCTGTCAAAATTTGCAAAAAATGGGTTTGCAGAAAAGTGACCAGATCCCAGCACTGCTTAGCCCATAACTTTTGAAATTTTTACCCACTTTAAAAGTGGAACACCTCTCTGAATTTGTTATTAAAATATCTATCTAGCTGCATTATTGGTTTATTTTCGAATTTTAGGTTAATATTTTGTAATTTTTTATGACCTCCGACCTGTCAAAATTTAAAAAAAATGGGTTTGCAGAAAAGTGACCAGATCCCAGCACTGCTTAGCCCATAACTTTTGAAATTTTTACCCGATTTAAAAGTGGAATACCTCTCTGAATTTGTTATTAGAATATCTATCTAGCTGCATTATTGGTTTATTTTTGAATTTTTGGTCAATATTTTGTAATTTTTTATGACCCCCGACCTGTCAAAATTTGCAAAAAATGGGTTTGCAGAAAAGTGACCAGATCCCAGCACTGCTTAGCCCATAACTTTTGAAATTTTTACCCGATTTAAAAGTGGAATACCTCTCTGAATTTGTTATTAAAATATCTATCTAGCTGCATCATTGGTTTATTTTCGAATTTTTTGTCAATATTTTGTAATTTTTTATGACCCCCGACCTGTCAAAATTTGCAAAAAATGGGTTTGCAGAAAAGTGACCAGATCCCAGCACTGCTTAGCCCATAACTTTTGAAATTTTTACCCGATTTAAAAGTGGAATACCTCTCTGAATTTGTTATTAAAATATCTATCTAGCTGCATCATTGGTTTATTTTAGATTTTTTGGTTGATATGTTGTCATTTTTTATGACCCCCGACTTGTCAAAATTTGCAAAAAATGGGTTTGCAGAAAAGTGACCAGATCCCAGCACTGCTTAGCCCATAACTTTTGAAATTTTTACCCGATTTAAAAGTGGAATACCTCTCTGAATTTGTTATTAAAATATCTATCTAGCTGCATCATTGGTTTATTTTCGATTTTTTTGGTTGATATGTTGTAATTTTTAATGACCCCCGACCTGTCAAAATTGGCAAAAAATGGGTTTGCAGAAAAGTGACCAGATCCCAGCACTGCTTAGCCCATAACTTTTGAAATGTTTACCCGATTTAAAAGTGGAACACCTCTCTGAATTTGTTATTAAAATATCTATCTAGCTGTATTATTGGTTTATTTTCGAATTTTTGGTCAATATTTTGTAATTTTTTATGACCTCCGACCTGTCAAAATTTAAAAAAAAATGGGTTTGCAGAAAAGTGACCAGATCCCAGCACTGCTTAGCCCATAACTTTTGAAATTTTTACCCGATTTAAAAGTGGAACACCTCTCTGAATTTGTTATTAAAATATCTATCTAGCTGCATCTTTGGTTTATTTTCGAATTTTTGGTCAATATTTTGTAATTTTTTATGACCCCCGACCTGTCAAAATTTGCAAAAAATGGGTTTGCAGAAAAGTGACCAGATCCCAGCACTGCTTAGCCCATAACTTTTGAAATTTTTACCCGATTTAAAAGTGGAATACCACTCTGAATTTGTTATTAAAATATCTATTTAGCTGCATTATTGGTTTATTTTCGAATTTTTGGTCAATATTTTGTAATTTTTTATGACCCCCGACCTGTCAAAATTTGCAAAAAATGGGTTTCCAGAAAAGTGACCAGATCCCAGCACTGCTTAGCCCAAACTTTTGAAATTTTTACCCGATTTAAAAGTGGAATACCTCTCTGAATTTGTTATTAAAATATCTATCTAGCTGCATTATTGGTTTATTTTCGAATTTTTGGTCAATATTTTGTAATTTTTATGACCCCCGACCTGTCAAAATTTGCAAAAAATGGGTTTGCAGAAAAGTGACCAGATCCCAGCACTGCTTAGCCCATAACTTTTGAAATTTTTACCCACTTTAAAAGTGGAACACCTCTCTGAATTTGTTATTAAAATATCTATCTAGCTGCATTATTGGTTTATTTTCGAATTTTAGGTTAATATTTTGTAATTTTTTATGACCTCCGACCTGTCAAAATTTAAAAAAAAATGGGTTTGCAGAAAAGTGACCAGATCCCAGCACTGCTCAGCCCATATTTTACCAGATCCCAGCACTGCTTAGCCCAAACTTTTGAAATTTTTACCCGATTTAAAAGTGGAATACCTCTCTGAATTTGTTATTAGAATATCTATCTAGCTGCATTATTGGTTTATTTTCGAATTTTTGGTCAATATTTTGTAATTTTTATGACCCCCGACCTGTCAAAATTTGCAAAAAATGGGTTTGCAGAAAAGTGACCAGATCCCAGCACTGCTTAGCCCATAACTTTTGAAATTTTTACCCGATTTAAAAGTGGAATACCACTCTAAATTTGTTATTAAAATATCTATCTAGCTGCATTATTGGTTTATTTTCGAATTTTTGGTCAATATTTTGTATTTTTTATGACCCCCGACCTGTCAAAATTTGCAAAAAATGGGTTTGCAGAAAATTGACCAGATCCCAGCACTGCTTAGCCCATAACTTTTGAAATTTTTACCCGATTTAAAAGTGGAATACCTCTCTGAACTTTTGAAATTTTTACCCGATTTAAAAGTGGATACCTCTCTGAATTTGTTATTAAAATATCTATCTAGCTGCATTATTGGTTTATTTTCGAATTTTTGGTCAATATTTTGTAATTTTTATGACCCCCGACCTGTCAAAATTTGCAAAAAATGGGTTTGCAGAAAAGTGACCAGATCCCAGCACTGCTTAGCCCATAACTTTTGAAATTTTTACCCACTTTAAAAGTGGAACACCTCTCTGAATTTGTTATTAAAATATCTATCTAGCTGCATTATTGGTTTATTTTCGAATTTTAGGTTAATATTTTGTAATTTTTTATGACCTCCGACCTGTCAAAATTAAAAAAAAATGGGTTTGCAGAAAAGTGACCAGATCCCAGCACTGCTTAGCCCATTACTTTTGAAATTTTTACCCGATTTAAAAGTGGAATACCTCTCTGAATTTGTTATTAAAATATCTATCTAGCTGCATTATTGGTTTATTTTCGAATTTTTGGTCAATAATTTGTAATTTTTTATGACCCCCGACCTGTCAAAATTTGCAAAAAATGGGTTTGCAGAAAAGTGACCAGATCCCAGCACTGCTTAGCCCATAACTTTTGAAATTTTTACCCGATTTAAAAGTGGAACACCTCTCTGAATTTGTTATTAAAATATCTATCTAGCTGCATTATTGGTTTATTTTCGAATTTTTGGTCAATATTTTGTAATTTTTTATAACCCCCGACCTGTCAAAATTTGCAAAAAATGCGTTTGCAGAAAATTGACCAGATTCCAGCACTGCTTAGCCCATAACTTTTGAAATTTTTACCCGATTTAAAAGTGGAATACCACTCTGAATTTGTTATTAAAATATCTATCTAGCTGCATTATTGGTTTATTTTCGAATTTTTGGTCAATATTTTGTAATTTTTTATGACCCCCGACTTGTCAAAATTTAAAAAAAAATGGGTTTGCAGAAAATTGACCAGATCCCAGCACTGCTTAGCCCATAACTTTTGAAATTTTTACCCGATTTAAAAGTGGAATACCACTCTGAATTTGTTATTAAAATATCTATCTAGCTGCATTATTGGTTTATTTTCGAATTTTAGGTTAATATTTTGTAATTTTTTATGACCCCCGACCTGTCAAAATCAAAAAAAAAAATGGGTTTGCAGAAAAGTGACCAGATCCCAGCACTGCTTAGCCCATAACTTTTGAAATTTTTACCCGATTTAAAAGTGGAACACCTCTCTGAATTTGTTATTAAAATATCTATCTAGCTGCATTATTGGTTTATTTTCGAATTTTTGGTCAATATTTTGTAATTTTTTACGACCCCCGACTTGTCAAAATTTAAAAAAAAATGGGTTTGCAGAAAATTGACCAGATCCCAGCACTGCTTAGCCCATAACTTTTGAAATTTTTACCCGATTTAAAAGTGGAATACCTCTCTGAATTTGTTATTAAAATATCTATCTAGCTGCATTATCGGTTTATTTTCGAATTTTTGGTTGATATTTTGTAATTTTTTATGACCCCCGACCTGTGAAAATTTGCAAGAAATGGGTTTGCAGAAAAGTGACCAGATCCCAGCACTGCTTAGCCCATAACTTTTGAAATTTTTACCCGATTTAAAAGTGGAACACCTCTCTGAATTTGTTATTAAAATATCTATCTAGCTGCATTATCGGTTTATTTTCGAATTTTTGGTTGATATTTTGTAATTTTTTATGACCCCCGACCTGTGAAAATTTGCAAGAAATGGGTTTGCAGAAAAGTGACCAGATCCCAGCACTGCTTAGCCCATAACTTTTGAAATTTTTACCCGATTTAAAAGTGGAATACCTCTCTGAATTTGTTATTAAAATATCTATCTAGCTGCATTATTGGTTTATTTTCGAATTTTTGGTCAATAATTTGTAATTTTTATGACCCCCGACCTGTCAAAATTAGCAAAAAATGGGTTTGCAGAAAAGTGACCAGATCCCAGCACTGCTTAGCCCATAACTTTTGAAATTTTTACCCGATTTAAAAGTGGAATACCACTCTGAATTTGTTATTAAAATATCTATCTAGCTGCATTATTGGTTTATTTTCGAATTTTTGGTCAATATTTTGTAATTTTTTATGACCCCCGACCTGTCAAAATTTGCAAAAAATGGGTTTGCAGAAAAGTGACCAGATCCCAGCACTGCTTAGCCCATAACTTTTGAAATTTTTACCCGATTTAAAAGTGGAATACCACTCTGAATTTGTTATTAAAATATCTATCTAGCTGCATTATTGGTTTATTTTCGAATTTTTGGTCAATATTTTGTAATTTTTTATGACCTCCGACCTGTCAAAATTTGCAAAAAATGGGTTTGCAGAAAAGTGACCAGGTTCCAGCACTGCTTAGCCCAAACTTTTGAAATTTTTACCCAATTTAAAAGTGGAATACCTCTCTGAATTTGTTATTAAAATATCTATCTAGCTGCATTATTGGTTTATTTTCGAATTTTTGGTCAATATTTTGTAGTTTTTTATGACCCCCGACCTGTCAAAATTTGCAAAAAATGGGTTTGCAGAAAAGTGACCAGAACCCAGCACTGCTTAGCCCATAACTTTTGAAATTTTTACCCAATTTAAAAGTGGAATACCTCTCTGAATTTGTTATTAGAATATCTATCTAGCTGCATTATTGGTTTATTTTCGAATTTTTGGTCAATATTTTGTATTTTTTTATGACCCCCGACCTGTCAAAATTTGCAAAAAATGGGTTTGCAGAAAATTGACCAGATCCCAGCACTGCTTAGCCCATAACTTTTGAAATTTTTACCCGATTTAAAAGTGGAACACCTCTCTGAATTTGTTATTCAAATATCTATCTAGCTGCATTATTGGTTTATTTTCGAATTTTTGGTTGATATTTTGTAATTTTTTATGACCCCCGACCTGTGAAAATTTGCAAGAAATGGGTTTGCAGAAAAGTGACCAGGTTCCAGCAGTGCTTAGCCCAAACTTTTGAAATTTTTACCCGATTTAAAAGTGGAACACCTCTCTGAATTTGTTATTAAAATATCTATCTAGCTGCATCATTGGTTTATTTTCGAATTTTTGGTCAATATTTTGTAATTTTTTATGACCCCCGACTTGTCAAAATTTGCAAAAAATGGGTTTGCAGAAAAGTGACCAGATCCCAGCACTGCTTAGCCCATAACTTTTGAAATTTTTACCCGATTTAAAAGTGGAACACCTCTCTGAATTTGTTATTAAAATATCTATCTAGCTGCATCATTGGTTTATTTTCGAATTTTTGGTTGATATTTTGTAATTTTTTATGACCCCCGACCTGTCAAAATTTGCAAAAAATGGGTTTGCAGAAAAGTGACCAGATCCCAGCACTGCTTAGCCCAAACTTTTGAAATTTTTACCCGATTTAAAAGTGGAACACCTCTCTGAATTTGTTATTAAAATATCTATCTAGCTGCATTATTGGTTTATTTTCGAATTTTTGGTCAATACTTTGTAATTTTTTATGACCCCCGACCTGTCAAAATTTGCAAAAAATGGGTTTCCAGAAAAGTGACCAGATCCCAGCACTGCTTAGCCCAAACTTTTGAAATTTTTACCCGATTTAAAAGTGGAATACCTCTCTGAATTTGTTATTAAAATATCTATCTAGCTGCATTATTGGTTTATTTTCGAATTTTTGGTCAATATTTTGTAATTTTTTATGACCCCCGACCTGTCAAAATTTGCAAAAAATGGGTTTGCAGAAAAGAGACCAGATCCCAGCACTGCTTAGCCCATAACTTTTGAAATTTTTACCCGATTTAAAAGTGGAACACCTCTCTGAATTTGTTATTAAAATATCTATCTAGCTGCATTATTGGTTTATTTTCGAATTTTAGGTTAATATTTTGTAATTTTTTATGACCTCCGACCTGTCAAAATTTAAAAAAAATGGGTTTGCAGAAAAGTGACCAGATCCCAGCACTGCTTAGCCCATAACTTTTGAAATTTTTACCCGATTTAAAAGTGGAATACCTCTCTGAATTTGTTATTAAAATATCTATCTAGCTGCATTATTGGTTTATTTTCGAATTTTAGGTTAATATTTTGTAATTTTTTATGACCTCCGACCTGTCAAAATTTGAAAAAAATGGGTTTCCAGAAAAGTGACCAGATCCCAGCACTGCTTAGCCCATAACTTTTGAAATTTTTACCCGATTTAAAAGTGGAATACCTCTCTGAATTTGTTATTAGAATATATATCTAGCTGCATTATTGGTTTATTTTCGAATTTTAGGTTAATATTTTGTAATTTTTTATGACCTCCGACCTGTCAAAATTTAAAAAAAAATGGGTTTCCAGAAAAGTGACCAGATCCCAGCACTGCTTAGCCCATAACTTTTGAAATTTTTACCCGATTTAAAAGTGGAACACCTCTCTGAATTTGTTATTAAAATATCTATCTAGCTGCATTATTGGTTTATTTTCGAATTTTTGGTCAATAATTTGTAATTTTTATGACCCCCGACCTGTCAAAATTTGCAAAAAATGGGTTTGCAGAAAAGTGACCAGATCCCAGCACTGCTTAGCCCATAACTTTTGAAATTTTTACCCGATTTAAAAGTGGAACACCTCTCTGAATTTGTTATTAAAATATCTATCTAGCTGCATCATTGGTTTATTTTCGAATTTTTGGTCAATATTTTGTAATTTTTTATGACCCCCGACTTGTCAAAATTTGCAAAAAATGGGTTTGCAGAAAATTTACCAGATCCCAGCACTGCTTAGCCCATAACTTTTGAAATTTTTACCCGATTTAAAAGTGGAATACCACTCTGAATTTGTTATTAAAATATCTATCTAGCTGCATTATTGGTTTATTTTCGAATTTTAGGTTAATATTTTGTAATTTTTTATGACCTCCGACCTGTCAAAATTTAAAAAAAATGGGTTTCCAGAAAAGTGACCAGATCCCAGCACTGCTTAGCCCATAACTTTTGAAATTTTTACCCGATTTAAAAGTGGAATACCTCTCTGAATTTGTTATTAGAATATATATCTAGCTGCATTATTGGTTTATTTTCGAATTTTAGGTTAATATTTTGTAATTTTTTATGACCCCCGACCTGTCAAAATTTGCAAAAAATGGGTTTGCAGAAAAGTGACCAGATCCCAGCACTGCTTAGCCCATAACTTTTGAAATTTTTACCCGATTTAAAAGTGGAACACCTCTCTGAATTTGTTATTAAAATATCTATCTAGCTGCATTATTGGTTTATTTTCGAATTTTTGGTCAATAATTTGTAATTTTTATGACCCCCGACCTGTCAAAATTTGCAAAAAATGGGTTTGCAGAAAAGTGACCAGATCCCAGCACTGCTTAGCCCATAACTTTTGAAATTTTTACCCGATTTAAAAGTGGAACACCTCTCTGAATTTGTTATTAAAATATCTATCTAGCTGCATCATTGGTTTATTTTCGAATTTTTGGTCAATATTTTGTAATTTTTTATGACCCCCGACTTGTCAAAATTTGCAAAAAATGGGTTTGCAGAAAATTTACCAGATCCCAGCACTGCTTAGCCCATAACTTTTGAAATTTTTACCCGATTTAAAAGTGGAATACCTCTCTGAATTTGTTATTAGAATATATATCTAGCTGCATTATTGGTTTATTTTCGAATTTTAGGTTAATATTTTGTAATTTTTTATGACCTCCGACCTGTCAAAATTTAAAAAAAAATGGGTTTCCAGAAAAATGACCAGATCCCAGCACTGCTTAGCCCATAACTTTTGAAATTTTTACCCGATTTAAAAGTGGAACACCTCTCTGAATTTGTTATTAAAATAGCTATCTAGCTGCATTATCGGTTTATTTTCGAATTTTTGGTTGATATTTTGTAATTTTTTATGACCCCCGACCTGTGAAAATTTGCAAGAAATGGGTTTGCAGAAAAGTGACCAGATCCCAGCACTGCTTAGCCCATAACTTTTGAAATTTTTACCCGATGTAAAAGTGGAATACCTCTCTGAATTTGTTATTAAAATATCTATCTAGCTGCATTATTGGTTTATTTTCGAATTTTAGGTTAATATTTTGTAATTTTTTATGACCTCCGACCTGTCAAAATTTAAAAAAAATGGGTTTGCAGAAAAGTGACCAGATCCCAGCACTGCTTAGCCCATAACTTTTGAAATTTTTACCCGATTTAAAAGTGGAACACCTCTCTGAATTTGTTATTAAAATATCTATCTAGCTGCATCATTGGTTTATTTTCGAATTTTTGGTCAATATTTTGTAATTTTTTATGACCCCCGACTTGTCAAAATTTGCAAAAAATGGGTTTGCAGAAAATTTACCAGATCCCAGCACTGCTTAGCCCATAACTTTTGAAATTTTTACCCGATTTAAAAGTGGAATACCACTCTGAATTTGTTATTAAAATATCTATCTAGCTGCATTATTGGTTTATTTTCGAATTTTTGGTCAATATTTTGTAATTTTTTATGACCCCCGACCTGTCAAAATTTGCAAAAAATGGGTTTCCAGAAAAGTGACCAGATCCCAGCACTGCTTAGCCCATAACTTTTGAAATTTTTACCCGATTTAAAAGTGGAACACCTCTCTGAATTTGTTATTAAAATATCTATCTAGCTGCATTATTGGTTTATTTTCGAATTTTAGGTTAATATTTTGTAATTTTTTATGACCTCCGACCTGTCAAAATTTAAAAAAAAATGGGTTTGCAGAAAAGTGACCAGATCCCAGCACTGCTTAGCCCATAACTTTTGAAATTTTTACCCGATTTAAAAGTGGAATACCTCTCTGAATTTGTTATTAAAATATCTATCTAGCTGCATTATTGGTTTATTTTTCGAATTTTAGGTTAATATTTTGTAATTTTTTATGACCTCCGACCTGTCAAAATTTAAAAAAAAATGGGTTTGCAGAAAAGTGACCAGATCCCAGCACTGCTTAGCCCATAACTTTTGAAATTTTTACCCGATTTAAAAGTGGAATACCTCTCTGAGTTTGTTATTAAAATATCTATCTACCTGCATTATTGGTTTATTTTCGAATTTTTGGTCAATATTTTGTAATTTTTATGACCCCCGACCTGTCAAAATTTGCAAAAAATGGGTTTGCAGAAAAGTGACCAGATCCCAGCACTGCTTAGCCCATAACTTTTGAAATTTTTACCCGATTTAAAAGTGGAACACCTCTCTGAATTTGTTATTAAAATATCTATCTAGCTGCATCATTGGTTTATTTTCGAATTTTTGGTCAATATTTTGTAATTTTTTATGACCCCCGACTTGTCAAAATTTGCAAAAAATGGGTTTCCAGAAAAGTGACCAGATCCCAGCACTGCTTAGCCCATAACTTTTGAAATTTTTACCCGATTTAAAAGTGGAATACCACTCTGAATTTGTTATTAAAATATCTATCTAGCTGCATTATTGGTTTATTTTCGAATTTTTGGTCAATATTTTGTAATTTTTTATGACCCCCGACCTGTCAAAATTTGCAAAAAAAATGGATTTGCAGAAAAGTGACCAGATCCCAGCACTGCTTATCCCATAACTTTTGAAATTTTTACCCGATTTAAAAGTGGAATGCCTCTCTGAATTTGTTATTAAAATATCTATCTAGCTACATCATTGGTTTATTTTCGAATTTTTGGTCAATGTTTCGTCATTTTTTATGACCCCCGACCTGTCAAAATTTGCAAAAAATGGGTTTGCAGAAAAGTGACCAGATCCCAGCACTGCTTAGCCCATAACTTTTGAAATTTTTACCCGATTTAAAAGTGGAATACCTCTCTGAATTTGTTATTAAAATATCTATCTAGCTGCATCATTGGTTTATTTTTGCGTTTTTGGTCAATATTTTGTATTTTTTATGACCCCCGACCTGTCAAAATTTGCAAAAAATGGGTTAGCAGAAAAGTGACCAGATCCCAGCACTGCTTAGCCCAAAACTTTTGAAATTTTTACCCGATTTAAAAGTGGAATACCTCTCTGAATTTGTTATTAGAATATCTATCTAGCTGCATTATTGGTTTATTTTTGAATTTTTGGTCAATATTTTGTAATTTTTTATGACCCCCGACCTGTCAAAATTTGCAAAAAATGGGTTTGCAGAAAAGTGACCAGATCCCAGCACTGCTTAGCCCATAACTTTTGAAATTTTTACCCGATTTAAAAGTGGAATACCTCTCTGAATTTGTTATTAAAATATCTATCTAGCTGCATCACTGGTTTATTTTTGCGTTTTTGGTCAATATTTTGTAACTTTTTATGACCCCCGACCTGTCAAAATTTGCAAAAAATGGGTTTGCAGAAAAGTGACCAGATCCCAGCACTGCTTAGCCCATAACTTTTGAAATTTTTACCCGATTTAAAAGTGGAATACCTCTCTGAATTTGTTATTAAAATATCTATCTAGCTGCATCACTGGTTTATTTTCGATTTTTTGGTTGATATGTTGTCATTTTTTATGACCCCCGACCTGTCAAAATTTGCAAAAAATGGGTTTCCAGAAAAGTGACCAGATCCCAGCACTGCTTAGCCCATAACTTTTGAAATTTTTACCCGATTTAAAAGTGGAATTCCTCTCTGAATTTGTTATTAAAATATCTATCTAGCTGCATTATTGGTTTATTTTCGAATTATTGGTCAATATTTTGTAATTTTTTATGACCCCCTAACCTGTCAAAATTTGCAAAAAATGGGTTTCCAGAAAAGTGACCAGATCCCAGCACTGCTTAGCCCATAACTTTTGAAATTTGTACCCGATTTAAAAGTGGAATACCTCTCTGAATTTGTTTTTAAAATATCTATCTAGCTGCATCACCTTATGACCCCCGACCTGTCAAAATGTGCAAAAAATGGGTTTGCAGAAAAGTGACCAGATCCCAGCACTGCTTAGCCCATAACTCTTGAAATTTTTACCCGATTATTGGTTTATTTTCTAATTTTTGGTCAATATTTTGTAATTTTTTATGACCCCCGACCTGTCAAAATTTCCAAAAAATGGGTTTGCAGAAAAGTGACCAGAACCCAGCACTGCTTAGCCCATAACTTTTGAAATTTTTACCCGACTTAAAGGTGGAATACCTCTCTGAATTTGTTATTAAAATATCTATCTAGCTGCATTATTGGTTTATTTTCGAATTTTTGGTCAACGTTTCGTCATTTTTTATGACCCCCGACTTGTCAAAATTTGCAAAAAATGGGTTTGCAGAAAAGTGACCAGATCCCAGCACTGCTTAGCCCATAACTTTTGAAATTTTTACCCGATTTAAAAGTGGAATACCTCTCTGAATTTGTTATTAAAATATCTATCTAGCTGCATCATTGGTTTATTTTCGATTTTTTGGTTGATATGTTGTAATTTTTAATGACCCCCGACCTGTCAAAATTGGCAAAAAATGGGTTTGCAGAAAAGTGACCAGATCCCAGCACTGCTTAGCCCATAACTTTTGAAATTTTTACCCGATTTAAAAGTGGAATACCTCTCTGAATTTGTTATTAAAATATCTATCTAGCTGCATCATTGGTTTATTTTTGAATTTTTGGTCAATATTTTGTAATTTTTTATGACCCCCGACTTGTAAAAATTTGAAAAAATGGGTTTGCAGAAAAGTGACCAGATCCCATCACTGCTTATCCCATAACTTTTGAAATTTTTACCCGATTTAAAAGTGGAATACCTCTCTGAAATTGTTATTAGAATATCTATCTAGCTGCATCTTTGGTTTGTTTTCGAATTTTTGGTCAATATTTTGTAATTTTTTATGACCCCCGACTTGTAAAAATTTGAAAAAAATGGGTTTGCAGAAAAGTGACCAGATCCCATCACTGCTTATCCCATAACTTTTGAAATTTTTACCCGATTTAAAAGTGGAATACCTCTCTGAAATTGTTATTAGAATATCTATCTAGCTGCATCTTTGGTTTGTTTTCGAATTTTTGGTCAATATTTTGTAATTTTTTATGACCCCCGACCTGTCAAAATTTGCAAAAAATGGGTTTGCAGAAAAGTGACCAGATCCCAGCACTGCTTAGCCCATAACTTTTGAAATTTTTACCCGATTTAAAAGTGGAATACCTCTCTGAATTTGTTATTAAAATATCTATCTAGCTGCATCATTGGTTTATTTTCGATTTTTTGGTTGATATGTTGTCATTTTTTATGCTCCCCGACCTGTCAAAATTTGCAAAAAATTGGTTTGCAGAAAAGTGACCAGATCCCAGCACTGCTTAGCCCATAACTTTTAAAATTTTTACCCGATTTAAAAGTGGAATACCTCTCTGAATTTGTTATTAGAATATCTATCTAGCTGCATTATTGGTTTATTTTCGAATTTTTGGTTGATATTTTGTAATTTTGTATGACCCCCGACCTGTCAAAATTTGCAAAAAATGGGTTTGCAGAAAAGTGACCAGATCCCAGCACTGCTTAGCCCATAACTTTTGAAATTTTTACCCGATTTAAAAGTGGAATACCTCTCTGAATTTGTTATTAAAATATCTATCTAGCTGCATTATTGGTTTATTTTTGAATTTTTGGTCAATATTTTGTAATTTTTTATGACCCCCGACCTGTCAAAATTTGCAAAAAATGGGTTTGCAGAAAAGTGACCAGATCCCAGCACTGCTTAGCCCATAACTTTTGAAATTTTTACCCGATTTAAAAGTGGAATACCTCTCTGAATTTGTTATTAAAATATCTATCTAGCTGCATCATTGGTTTATTTTTGCGTTTTTGGTCAATATTTTGTAACTTTTTATGACCCCCGACCTGTCAAAATTTGCAAAAAATGGGTTTGCAGAAAAGTGACCAGATCCCAGCACTGCTTAGCCCAAACTTTTGAAATTTTTACCCGATTTAAAAGTGGAATACCTCTCTGAATTTGTTATTAGAATATCTATCTAGCTGCATCATTGGTTTATTTTCGAATTTTTGGTCAATATTTTGTAATTTTTATGACCCCCGACCTGTCAAAATTTGCAAAAAAAGGGTTTGCATAAAAGTGACCAGATCCCAGCACCGCTTAGCCCATAACTTTTGAAATTTTTACCCGATTTAAAAGTGGAATACCTCTCTGAATTTGTTATTAGAATATCTATCTAGCTGCATTATTGGTTTATTTTCGAATTTTTGGTCAATATTTTGTAATTTTTTATGACCCCCGACCTGTCAAAATTTGCAAAAAATGGGTTTCCAGAAAAGTGACCAGATCCCAGCACTGCTTAGCTCAAACTTTTGAAATTTTTAGCCGATTTAAAAGTGGAATACCTCTCTGAATTTGTTATTAGAATATCTATCTAGCTGCATTATTGGTTTATTTTCGAATTTTTGGTCAATATTTTGTAATTTTTTATGACCCCCGACCTGTGAAAATTTGCAAGAAATGGGTTTGCAGAAAAGTGACCAGATCCCAGCACTGCTTAGCTCAAACTTTTGAAATTTTTAGCCGATTTAAAAGTGGAATACCTCTCTGAATTTGTTATTAAAATATCTATCTAGCTGCATCATTGGTTTATTTTCGAATTTTTGGTCGATATTTTGTAATTTTTTATGACCCCCGACCTGTCAAAATTTGCAAAAAATGGGTTTGCAGAAAAGTGACCAGATCCCAGCACTGCTTAGCCCATAACTTTTGAAATTTTTACCCGATTTAAAAGTGGAATCTGAATTTGTTATTAAAATATCTATCGAGCTGCATCATTGGTTTATTTTCGAATTTTTGGTCAATATTTTGTAATTTTTTATGACCCCCGACCTGTCAAAATTTGCAAAAAATGGGTTTGCAGAAAAGTGACCAGATCCCAGCACTGCTTAGCCCATAACTTTTGAAATTTTTACCCGATTTAAAAGTGGAATCTGAATTTGTTATTAAAATATCTATCGAGCTGCATCATTGGTTTATTTTCGAATTTTTGGTCAATATTTTGTAATTTTTTATGACCCCCGACCTGTCAAAATTTGCAAAAATTGGGTTTGCAGAAAAGTGACCAGATCCCAACACTGCTTAGCCCATAACTTTTGAAATTTTTACCCGATTTAAAAGTGGAATACGTCTCTGAATTTGTTATTAAAATATCTATCTACCTGCATTATTGGTTTATTTTCGAATTTTTGGTCAATATTTTGTAATTTTTTATGACCCCCGACCTGTCAAAATTTGCAAAAAATGGGTTTGCAGAAAAGTGACCAGATCCCAGCACTGCTTAGCTCAAACTTTTGAAATTTTTAGCCGATTTAAAAGTGGAATACCTCTCTGAATTTGTTATTAGAATATCTATCTAGCTGCATCATTGGTTTATTTTCGAATTTTTGGTCAATAATTTGTAATTTTTTATGACCCCCCGACCTGTGAAAATTTGCAAGAAATGGGTTTGCAGAAAAGTGACCAGATCCCAGCACTGCTTAGCTCAAACTTTTGAAATTTTTAGCCGATTTAAAAGTGGAATACCTCTCTGAATTTGTTATTAAAATATCTATCTAGCTGCATCATTGGTTTATTTTCGAATTTTTGGTCAATATTTTGTAGTTTTTTATGACCCCCGACCTGTCAAAATTTGCAAAAAATGGGTTTGCAGAAAAGTGACCAGATCCCAGCACTGCTTAGCCCATAACTTTTGAAATTTTTACCCGATTTAAAAGTGGAATACCTCTCTGAATTTGTTATTAAAATATCTATCGAGCTGCATCATTGGTTTATTTTCGAATTTTTGGTCAATATTTTGTAATTTTTTATGACCCCCGACCTGTCAAAATTTACAAAAATTGGGTTTGCAGAAAAGTGACCAGATCCCAACACTGCTTAGCCCATAACTTTTGAAATTTTTACCCGATTTAAAAGTGGAATACCTCTCTGAATTTGTTATTAGAATATCTATCTAGCTGCATCAATGGTTTATTTTCGAATTTTTGGTCAATATTTTTTAATTTTTTATGACCCCCGACCTGTCAAAATTTGCAAAAAATGGGTTTGCAGAAAAGTGACCAGATCCCAGCACTGCTTAGCCCAAACTTTTGAAATTTTTACCCGATTTAAAAGTGGAATACCTCTCTGAATTTGTTATTAAAATATCTATCTAGCTGCATCATTGGTTTATTTTCGAATTTTTGGTCAATATTTTGTAATTTTTTATGACCCCCGACCTGTCAAAATTTGCAAAAAATGGGTTTGCAGAAAAGTGACCAGATCCCAACACTGCTTAGCCCATAACTTTTGAAATTTTAACCAGATTTAAAAGTGGAATACCTCTCTGAATTTGTTATTAAAATATCTATCTAGCTGCATCATTGGTTTATTTTCGAATTTTTGGTCAATATTTTGTAATTTTTTATGACCCCCGACTTGTCAAAATTTGCAAAAAATGGGTTTGCAGAAAATTGACCAGATCCCAGCACTGCTTAGCCCGTAACTTTTGAAATTTTTACCCGATTTAAAAGTGGAATACCTCTCTGAATTTGTTATTAATTTTTTAATATTTTGTAATTTTTTATGACCTCCGACCTGTCAAAATTTGCAAGAAATGGGTTTGCAGAAAAGTGACCAGGTTCCAGCACTGCTTAGCCCAAACTTTTGAAATTTTTACCCGATTTAAAAGTGGAACACCTCTCTGAATTTGTTATTAAAATATCTATCTAGCTGCATCATTGGTTTATTTTCGAATTTTTGGTCAATATTTTGTAATTTTTTATGACCCCCGACTTGTCAAAATTTGAAAAAATGGGTTTGCAGAAAATTTACCAGATCCCAGCACTGCTTAGCCCATAACTTTTGAAATTTTTACCCGATTTAAAAGTGGAATACCACTCTGAATTTGTTATTAAAATATCTATCTAGCTGCATTATTGGTTTATTTTCGAATTTTTGGTCAATATTTTGTAATTTTTTATGACCCCCGACCTGTCAAAATTTGCAAAAAATGGGTTTCCAGAAAAGTGACCAGATCCCAGCACTGCTTAGCCCAAACTTTTGAAATTTTTACCCGATTTAAAAGTGGAATACCTCTCTGAATTTGTTATTAAAATATCTATCTAGCTGCATTATTGGTTTATTTTCGAATTTTTGGTCAATAATTTGTAATTTTTTATGACCCCCGACCTGTCAAAATTTGCAAAAAATGGGTTTGCAGAAAAGTGACCAGATCCCAGCACTGCTTAGCCCATAACTTTTGAAATTTTTACCCGATTTAAAAGTGGAACACCTCTCTGAATTTGTTATTAAAATATCTATCTAGCTGCATCATTGGTTTATTTTCGAATTTTTGGTCAATATTTTGTAATTTTTTATGACCCCCGACTTGTCAAAATTTGCAAAAAATGGGTTTGCAGAAAATTGACCAGATCCCAGCACTGCTTAGCCCATAACTTTTGAAATTTTTACCCGATTTAAAAGTGGAATACCACTCTGAATTTGTTATTAAAATATCTATCTAGCTGCATTATTGGTTTATTTTCGAATTTTTGGTCAATATTTTGTAATTTTTTATGACCCCCGACCTGTCAAAATTTGCAAAAAATGGGTTTCCAGAAAAGTGACCAGATCCCAGCACTGCTTAGCCCATAACTTTTGAAATTTTTACCCGATTTAAAAGTGGAACACCTCTCTGAATTTGTTATTAAAATATCTATCTAGCTGCATTATTGGTTTATTTTCGAATTTTAGGTTAATATTTTGTAATTTTTTATGACCTCCGACCTGTCAAAATTTAAAAAAAAATGGGTTTGCAGAAAAGTGACCAGATCCCAGCACTGCTTAGCCCATAACTTTTGAAATTTTTACCCGATTTAAAAGTGGAATACCACTCTGAATTTGTTATTAAAATATCTATCTAGCTGCATTATTGGTTTATTTTCGAATTTTTGGTCAATATTTTGTAATTTTTTATGACCCCCGACCTGTCAAAATTTGCAAAAAATGGGTTTGCAGAAAAGTGACCAGATCCCAGCACTGCTTAGCCCATAACTTTTGAAATTTTTACCCGATTTAAAAGTGGAATACCACTCTGAATTTGTTATTAAAATATCTATCTAGCTGCATTATTGGTTTATTTTCGAATTTTTGGTCAATATTTTGTAATTTTTATGACCCCCGACCTGTCAAAATTTGCAAAAAATGGGTTTGCAGAAAAGTGACCAGATCCCAGCACTGCTTAGCCCATAACTTTTGAAATTTTTACCCGATTTAAAAGTGGAATACCACTCTGAATTTGTTATTAAAATATCTATCTAGCTGCATTATTGGTTTATTTTCGAATTTTTGGTCAATATTTTGTAATTTTTTATGACCCCCGACCTGTCAAAATTTGCAAAAAATGGGTTTCCAGAAAAGTGACCAGATCCCAGCACTGCTTAGCCCATAACTTTTGAAATTTTTACCCGATTTAAAAGTGGAACACCTCTCTGAATTTGTTATTAAAATATCTATCTAGCTGCATTATTGGTTTATTTTCGAATTTTAGGTTAATATTTTGTAATTTTTTATGACCTCCGACCTGTCAAAATTAAAAAAAAATGGGTTTGCAGAAAAGTGACCAGATCCCAGCACTGCTTAGCCCATAACTTTTGAAATTTTTACCCGATTTAAAAGTGGAATACCACTCTGAATTTGTTATTAAAATATCTATCTAGCTGCATTATTGGTTTATTTTCGAATTTTTGGTCAATATTTTGTAATTTTTTATGACCCCCGACCTGTCAAAATTTGCAAAAAATGGGTTTGCAGAAAAGTGACCAGATCCCAGCACTGCTTAGCCCATAACTTTTGAAATTTTTACCCGATTTAAAAGTGGAATACCACTCTGAATTTGTTATTAAAATATCTATCTAGCTGCATTATTGGTTTATTTTCGAATTTTTGGTCAATATTTTGTAATTTTTTATGACCCCCGACCTGTCAAAATTTGCAAAAAATGGGTTTGCAGAAAAGTGACCAGATCCCAGCACTGCTTAGCCCATAACTTTTGAAATTTTTACCCGATTTAAAAGTGGAATACCACTCTGAATTTGTTATTAAAATATCTATCTAGCTGCATTATTGGTTTATTTTCGAATTTTTGGTCAATATTTTGTAATTTTTTATGACCCCCGACCTGTCAAAATTTGCAAAAAATGGGTTTCCAGAAAAGTGACCAGATCCCAGCACTGCTTAGCCCAAACTTTTGAAATTTTTACCCGATTTAAAAGTGGAATACCTCTCTGAATTTGTTATTAAAATATCTATCTAGCTGCATTATTGGTTTATTTTCGAATTATTGGTCAATAATTTGTAATTTTTATGACCCCCGACCTGTCAAAATTTGCAAAAAATGGGTTTCCAGAAAAGTGACCAGATCCCAGCACTGCTTAGCCCATAACTTTTGAAATTTTTACCCGATTTAAAAGTGGAACACCTCTCTGAATTTGTTATTAAAATATCTATCTAGCTGCATCATTGGTTTATTTTCGAATTTTTGGTCAATATTTTGTAATTTTTTATGACCCCCGACTTGTCAAAATTTGCAAAAAATGGGTTTGCAGAAAATTGACCAGATCCCAGCACTGCATAGCCCATAACTTTTGAAATTTTTACCCAATTTAAAAGTGGAATACCTCTCTGAATTTGTTATTAAAATATCTATCTAGCTGCATTATTGGTTTATTTTCGAATTTTAGGTTAATATTTTGTAATTTTTTATGACCTCCGACCTGTCAAAATTTAAAAAAAATGGGTTTGCAGAAAAGTGACCAGATCCCAGCACTGCTTAGCCCATAACTTTTGAAATTTTTACCCGATTTAAAAGTGGAATACCACTCTGAATTTGTTATTAAAATATCTATCTAGCTGCATTATTGGTTTATTTTCGAATTTTTGGTCAATATTTTGTAATTTTTTATGACCCCCGACCTGTCAAAATTTGCAAAAAATGGGTTTGCAGAAAAGTGACCAGATCCCAGCACTGCTTAGCCCATAACTTTTGAAATTTTTACCCGATTTAAAAGTGGAATACCACTCTGAATTTGTTATTAAAATATCTATCTAGCTGCATTATTGGTTTATTTTCGAATTTTTGGTCAATATTTTGTAATTTTTATGACCCCCGACCTGTCAAAATTTGCAAAAAATGGGTTTGCAGAAAAGTGACCAGATCCCAGCACTGCTTAGCCCATAACTTTTGAAATTTTTACCCGATTTAAAAGTGGAATACCACTCTGAATTTGTTATTAAAATATCTATCTAGCTGCATTATTGGTTTATTTTCGAATTTTTGGTCAATATTTTGTAATTTTTTATGACCCCCGACCTGTCAAAATTTGCAAAAAATGGGTTTGCAGAAAAGTGACCAGATCCCAGCACTGCTTAGCCCATAACTTTTGAAATTTTTACCCGATTTAAAAGTGGAATACCACTCTGAATTTGTTATTAAAATATCTATCTAGCTGCATTATTGGTTTATTTTCGAATTTTTGGTCAATATTTTGTAATTTTTATGACCCCCGACCTGTCAAAATTTGCAAAAAATGGGTTTGCAGAAAAGTGACCAGATCCCAGCACTGCTTAGCCCATAACTTTTGAAATTTTTACCCGATTTAAAAGTGGAATACCACTCTGAATTTGTTATTAAAATATCTATCTAGCTGCATTATTGGTTTATTTTCGAATTTTTGGTCAATATTTTGTAATTTTTTATGACCCCCGACCTGTCAAAATTTGCAAAAAATGGGTTTCCAGAAAAGTGACCAGATCCCAGCACTGCTTAGCCCAAACTTTTGAAATTTTTACCCGATTTAAAAGTGGAATACCTCTCTGAATTTGTTATTAAAATATCTATCTAGCTGCATTATTGGTTTATTTTCGAATTATTGGTCAATAATTTGTAATTTTTATGACCCCCGACCTGTCAAAATTTGCAAAAAATGGGTTTGCAGAAAAGTGACCAGATCCCAGCACTGCTTAGCCCATAACTTTTGAAATTTTTACCCGATTTAAAAGTGGAACACCTCTCTGAATTTGTTATTAAAATATCTATCTAGCTGCATCATTGGTTTATTTTCGAATTTTTGGTCAATATTTTGTAATTTTTTATGACCCCCGACTTGTCAAAATTTGCAAAAAATGGGTTTGCAGAAAATTGACCAGATCCCAGCACTGCATAGCCCATAACTTTTGAAATTTTTACCCAATTTAAAAGTGGAATACCTCTCTGAATTTGTTATTAAAATATCTATCTAGCTGCATTATTGGTTTATTTTCGAATTTTTGGTCAATATTTTGTAATTTTTTATGACCCCCGACCTGTCAAAATTTGCAAAAAATGGGTTTGCAGAAAAGTGACCAGATCCCAGCACTGCTTAGCCCATAACTTTTGAAATTTTTACCCGATTTAAAAGTGGAATACCACTCTGAATTTGTTATTAAAATATCTATCTAGCTGCATTATTGGTTTATTTTCGAATTTTTGGTCAATATTTTGTAATTTTTTATGACCCCCGACCTGTCAAAATTTGCAAAAAATGGGTTTCCAGAAAAGTGACCAGATCCCAGCACTGCTTAGCCCAAACTTTTGAAATTTTTACCCGATTTAAAAGTGGAATACCTCTCTGAATTTGTTATTAAAATATCTATCTAGCTGCATTATTGGTTTATTTTCGAATTATTGGTCAATAATTTGTAATTTTTATGACCCCCGACCTGTCAAAATTTGCAAAAAATGGGTTTGCAGAAAAGTGACCAGATCCCAGCACTGCTTAGCCCATAACTTTTGAAATTTTTACCCGATTTAAAAGTGGAACACCTCTCTGAATTTGTTATTAAAATATCTATCTAGCTGCATCATTGGTTTATTTTCGAATTTTTGGTCAATATTTTGTAATTTTTTATGACCCCCGACTTGTCAAAATTTGCAAAAAATGGGTTTGCAGAAAATTGACCAGATCCCAGCACTGCATAGCCCATAACTTTTGAAATTTTTACCCAATTTAAAAGTGGAATACCTCTCTGAATTTGTTATTAAAATATCTATCTAGCTGCATTATTGGTTTATTTTCGAATTTTTGGTCAATATTTTGTAATTTTTGATGACCCCCGACCTGTCAAAATTTGCAAAAAATGGGTTTGCAGAAAAGTGACAAGATCCCAGCACTGCTTAGCCCAAACTTTTGAAATTTTTACCCGATTTAAAAGTGGAATACCTCTCTGAATTTGTTGTTAAAATATCTATCTAGCTGCATTATTGGTTTATTTTCGAATTTTAGGTTAATATTTTGTAATTTTTTATGACCTCCGACCTGTCAAAATTTGCAAAAAATGGGTTTGCAGAAAAGTGACCAGATCCCAGCACTGCTTAGCCCATAACTTTTGAAATTTTTACCCGATTTAAAAGTGGAATACCTCTCTGAATTTGTTATTAAAATATCTATCTAGCTGCATTATTGGTTTATTTTCGAATTTTAGGTTAATATTTTGTAATTTTTTATGACCTCCGACCTGTCAAAATTTGCAAAAAAAATGGGTTTGCAGAAAAGTGACCAGATCCCAGCACTGCTTAGCCCATAACTTTTGAAATTTTTACCCGATTTAAAAGTGGAACACCTCTCTGAATTTGTTATTAAAATATCTATCTAGCTGCATCATTGGTTTAGTTTCGAATTTTTGGTCAATATTTTGTAATTTTTTATGACCCCCGACTTGTCAAAATTTGCAAAAAATGGGTTTGCAGAAAATTGACCAGATCCCAGCACTGCTTAGCCCATAACTTTTGAAATGCTTACCCGATTTAAAAGTGGAATACCACTCTGAATTTGTTATTAAAATATCTATCTAGCTGCATTATTGGTTTATTTTCGAATTTTTGGTTGATATTTTGTAATTTTTTATGACCCCCGACCTGTGAAAATTTGCAAGAAATGGGTTTGCAGAAAAGTGACCAGGTTCCAGCACTGCTTAGCCCAAACTTTTGAAATTTTTACCCGATTTAAAAGTGGAACACCTCTCTGAATTTGTTATTAAAATATCTATCTAGCTGCATCATTGGTTTATTTTCGAATTTTTGGTCAATATTTTGTAATTTTTTATGACCCCCGACCTGTCAAAATTTGCAAAAAAAATGGGTTTGCAGAAAAGTGACCAGATCCCAGCACTGCTTAGCCCATAACTTTTGAAATTTTTACCCGATTTAAAAGTGGAACACCTCTCTGAAATTGTTATTAAAATATCTATCTAGCTGCATCATTGGTTTATTTTCGAATTTTTGGTCAATATTTTGTAATTTTTTATGACCCCCGACCTGTCAAAATTTGCAAAAAAAATGGGTTTGCAGAAAAGTGACCAGATCCCAGCACTGCTTAGCCCATAACTTTTGAAATTTTTACCCGATTTAAAAGTGGAATACCACTCTGAATTTGTTATTAAAATATCTATCTAGCTGCACTATTGGTTTATTTTCGAATTTTTGGTCAATATTTTGTTATTTTTTTATGACCCCCGACCTGTCAAAATTTGCAAAAAATGGGTTTCCAGAAAAGTGACCAGATCCCAGCACTGCTTAGCCCAAACTTTTGAAATTTTTACCCGATTTAAAAGTGGAATACCTCTCTGAATTTGTTATTAAAATATCTATCTAGCTGCATTATTGGTTTATTTTCGAATTTTTGGTCAATAATTTGTAATTTTTATGACCCCCGACCTGTCAAAATTTGCAAAAAATGGGTTTGCAGAAAAGTGACCAGATCCCAGCACTGCTTAGCCCATAACTTTTGAAATTTTTACCCGATTTAAAAGTGGAACACCTCTCTGAATTTGTTATTAAAATATCTATCTAGCTGCATCATTGGTTTATTTTCGAATTTTTGGTCAATATTTTGTAGTTTTTTATGACCCCCGACCTGTCAAAATTTGCAAAAAATGGGTTTGCAGAAAAGTGACCAGATCCCAGCACTGCATAGCCCATAACTTTTGAAATTTTTACCCAATTTAAAAGTGGAATACCTCTCTGAATTTGTTATTAAAATATCTATCTAGCTGCATTATTGGTTTATTTTCGAATTTTTGGTCAATATTTTGTTATTTTTTATGACCCCCGACCTGTCAAAATTTGCAAAAAATGGGTTTCCAGAAAAGTGACCAGATCCCAGCACTGCTTAGCCCATAACTTTTGAAATTTTTACCCGATTTAAAAGTGGAACACCTCTCTGAATTTGTTATTAAAATATCTATCTAGCTGCATTATTGGTTTATTTTCGAATTTTAGGTTAATATTTTGTAATTTTTTATGACCTCCGACCTGTCAAAATTTGCAAAAAATGGGTTTCCAGAAAAGTGACCAGATCCCAGCACTGCTTAGCCCATAACTTTTGAAATTTTTACCCGATTTAAAAGTGGAATACCTCTCTGAATTTGTTATTAAAATATCTATCTAGCTGCATTATTGGTTTATTTTCGAATTTTAGGTTAATATTTTGTAATTTTTTATGACCTCCGACCTGTCAAAATTTGCAAAAAATGGGTTTGCAGAAAAGTGACCAGATCCCAGCACTGCTTAGCCCATAACTTTTGAAATTTTTACCCGATTTAAAAGTGGAACACCTCTCTGAATTTGTTATTAAAATATCTATCTAGCTGCATCATTGGTTTATTTTCGAATTTTTGGTCAATATTTTGTAATTTTTTATAACCCCCGACTTGTCAAAATTTGCAAAAAATGGGTTTGCAGAAAATTGACCAGATCCCAGCACTGCTTAGCCCATAACTTTTGAAATTTTTACCCGATTTAAAAGTGGAATACCACTCTGAATTTGTTATTAAAATATCTATCTAGCTGCATTATTGGTTTATTTTCGAATTTTTGGTTGATATTTTGTAATTTTTTATGACCCCCGACCTGTGAAAATTTGCAAGAAATGGGTTTGCAGAAAAGTGACCAGATCCCAGCACTGCTTAGCCCATAACTTTTGAAATTTTTACCCGATTTAAAAGTGGAATACCTCTCTGAATTTGTTATTAGAATATCTATCTAGCTGCATTATTGGTTTATTTTCGAATTTTTGGTCAATATTTTGTAATTTTTTATGACCCCCGACCTGTCAAAATTTGCAAAAAATGGGTTTGCAGAAAAGTGACCAGATCCCAGCACTGCTTAGCCCATAACTTTTGAAATGTTTACCCGATTTAAAAGTGGAATACCTCTCTGAATTTGTTATTAGAATATCTATCTAGCTGCATTATTGGTTTATTTTCGAATTTTTGGTCAATATTTTGTAATTTTTTATGACCTCCGACCTGTCAAAATTTGCAAAAAATGGGTTTGCAGAAAAGTGACCAGATCCCAGCACTGCTTAGCCCATAACTTTTGAAATTTTTACCCGATTTAAAAGTGGAATACCTCTCTGAATTTGTTATTCGAATATCTATCTAGCTGCAGTATTGGTTTATTTTCGAATTTTAGGTTGATATTTTGTAATTTTTTATGACCCCCGACCTGTGAAAATTTGCAAGAAATGGGTTTGCAGAAAAGTGACCAGGTTCCAGCACTGCTTAGCCCAAACTTTTGAAATTTTTACCCGATTTAAAAGTGGAACACCTCTCTGAATATGTTATTAAAATATCTATCTAGCTGCATCATTGGTTTATTTTCGAATTTTTGGTCAATATTTTGTAATTTTGTATGACCCCCGACTTGTCAAAATTTGCAAAAAATGGGTTTGCAGAAAATTGACCAGATCCCGGCACTGCTTAGCCCATAACTTTTGAAATTTTTACCCGATTTAAAAGTGGAATACCACTCTGAATTTGTTATTAAAATATCTATCTAGCTGCATTATTGGTTTATTTTCGAATTTTTGGTCAATATTTTGTAATTTTTTATGACCCCCGACCTGTCAAAATTTGCAAAAAATGGGTTTCCAGAAAAGTGACCAGATCCCAGCACTGCTTAGCCCAAACTTTTGAAATTTTTACCCAATTTAAAAGTGGAATACCTCTCTGAATTTGTTATTAAAATATCTATCTAGCTGCATTATTGGTTTATTTTCGAATTTTTGGTCAATATTTTGTAATTTTTATGACCCCCGACCTGTCAAAATTTGCAAAAAATGGGTTTGCAGAAAAGTGACCAGATCCCAGCACTGCTTAGCCCATAACTTTTGAAATTTTTCCCGATTTAAAAGTGGAACACCTCTCTGAATTTGTTATTAAAATATCTATCTAGCTGCATCATTGGTTTATTTTCGAATTTTTGGTCAATATTTTGTAATTTTTTATGACCCCCGACTTGTCAAAATTTGCAAAAAATGGGTTTGCAGAAAATTGACCAGATCCCAGCACTGCTTAGCCCATAACTTTTGAAATTTTTACCCGATTTAAAAGTGGAATACCTCTCTGAATTTGTTATTAAAATATCTATCTAGCTGCATTATTGGTTTATTTTCGAATTTTAGGTTAATATTTTGTAATTTTTTATGACCTCCGACCTGTCAAAATTTGCAAAAAAAATGGGTTTGCAGAAAAGTGACCAGATCCCAGCACTGCTTAGCCCATAACTTTTGAAATTTTTACCCGATTTAAAAGTGGAACACCTCTCTGAATTTGTTATTAAAATATCTATCTAGCTGCATCATTGGTTTAGTTTCGAATTTTTGGTCAATATTTTGTAATTTTTTATGACCCCCGACTTGTCAAAATTTGCAAAAAATGGGTTTGCAGAAAATTGACCAGATCCCAGCACTGCTTAGCCCATAACTTTTGAAATGCTTACCCGATTTAAAAGTGGAATACCACTCTGAATTTGTTATTAAAATATCTATCTAGCTGCATTATTGGTTTATTTTCGAATTTTTGGTTGATATTTTGTAATTTTTTATAACCCCCGACCTGTGAAAATTTGCATGAAATGGGTTTGCAGAAAAGTGACCAGGTTCCAGCACTGCTTAGCCCAAAAATTTTGAAATTTTTACCCGATTTAAAAGTGGAACACCTCTCTGAATTTGTTATTAAAATATCTATCTAGCTGCATCATTGGTTTATTTTCGAATTTTTGGTCAATATTTTGTAATTTTTTATGACCCCCGACTTGTCAAAATTTGCAAAAAATGGGTTTGCAGAAAATTGACCAGATCCCAGCACTGCTTAGCCCAAACTTTTGAAATTTTTACCCGATTTAAAAGTGGAATACCACTCTGAATTTGTTATTAAAATATCTATCTAGCTGCATTATTGGTTTATTTTCGAATTTTAGGTTAATATTTTGTAATTTTTTATGACCTCCGACCTGTCAAAATTTGCAAAAAAAATGGGTTTGCAGAAAAGTGACCAGATCCCAGCACTGCTTAGCCCATAACTTTTGAAATTTTTACCCGATTTAAAAGTGGAATACCACTCTGAATTTGTTATTAAAATATCTATCTAGCTGCACTATTGGTTTATTTTCGAATTTTTGGTCAATATTTTGTTATTTTTTTATGACCCCCGACCTGTCAAAATTTGCAAAAAATGGGTTTCCAGAAAAGTGACCAGATCCCAGCACTGCTTAGCCCAAACTTTTGAAATTTTTACCCGATTTAAAAGTGGAATACCTCTCTGAATTTGTTATTAAAATATCTATCTAGCTGCATTATTGGTTTATTTTCGAATTTTTGGTCAATAATTTGTTTAGCCCAATAGCCCAATGTTTAGCTCAATAATTTGCTTAGCCCATAACTTTTGAAATTTTTACCCGATTTAAAAGTGGAACACCTCTCTGAATTTGTTATTAAAATATCTATCTAGCTGCATCATTGGTTTATTTTCGAATTTTAGGTTAATATTTTGTAATTTTTTATGACCTCCGACCTGTCAAAATTTGCAAAAAATGGGTTTCCAGAAAAGTGACCAGATCCCAGCACTGCTTAGCCCATAACTTTTGAAATTTTTACCCGATTTAAAAGTGGAATACCTCTCTGAATTTGTTATTAAAATATCTATCTAGCTGCATTATTGGTTTATTTTCGAATTTTAGGTTAATATTTTGTAATTTTTTATGACCTCCGACCTGTCAAAATTTGCAAAAAAAATGGGTTTGCAGAAAAGTGACCAGATCCCAGCACTGCTTAGCCCATAACTTTTGAAATTTTTACCCGATTTAAAAGTGGAACACCTCTCTGAATTTGTTATTAAAATATCTATCTAGCTGCATCATTGGTTTATTTTCGAATTTTTGGTCAATATTTTGTAATTTTTTATGACCCCCGACTTGTCAAAATTTGCAAAAAATGGGTTTGCAGAAAATTGACCAGATCCCAGCACTGCTTAGCCCATAACTTTTGAAATTTTTACCCGATTTAAAAGTGGAACACCTCTCTGAATTTGTTATTAAAATATCTATCTAGCTGCATCATTGGTTTATTTTCGAATTTTTGGTCAATATTTTGTAATTTTTTATGACCCCCGACCTGTGAAAATTTGCAAGAAATGGGTTTGCAGAAAAGTGACCAGATCCCAGCACTGCTTAGCCCATAACTTTTGAAATTTTTACCCGATTTAAAAGTGGAATACCTCTCTGAATTTGTTATTAGAATATCTATCTAGCTGCATTATTGGTTTATTTTCGAATTTTTGGTCAATATTTTGTAATTTTTTATGACCCCCGACCTGTCAAAATTTGCAAAAAATGGGTTTGCAGAAAAGTGACCAGATCCCAGCACTGCTTAGCCCATAACTTTTGAAATGTTTACCCGATTTAAAAGTGGAATACCTCTCTGAATTTGTTATTAGAATATCTATCTAGCTGCATTATTGGTTTATTTTCGAATTTTTGGTCAATATTTTGTAATTTTTTATGACCTCCGACCTGTCAAAATTTGCAAAAAATGGGTTTGCAGAAAAGTGACCAGATCCCAGCACTGCTTAGCCCATAACTTTTGAAATTTTTACCCGATTTAAAAGTGGAATACCTCTCTGAATTTGTTATTCGAATATCTATCTAGCTGCAGTATTGGTTTATTTTCGAATTTTAGGTTGATATTTTGTAATTTTTTATGACCCCCGACCTGTGAAAATTTGCAAGAAATGGGTTTGCAGAAAAGTGACCAGGTTCCAGCACTGCTTAGCCCAAACTTTTGAAATTTTTACCCGATTTAAAAGTGGAACACCTCTCTGAATATGTTATTAAAATATCTATCTAGCTGCATCATTGGTTTATTTTCGAATTTTTTGGTCAATATTTTGTAATTTTGTATGACCCCCGACTTGTCAAAATTTGCAAAAAATGGGTTTGCAGAAAATTGACCAGATCCCGGCACTGCTTAGCCCATAACTTTTGAAATTTTTACCCGATTTAAAAGTGGAATACCACTCTGAATTTGTTATTAAAATATCTATCTAGCTGCATTATTGGTTTATTTTCGAATTTTTGGTCAATATTTTGTAATTTTTTATGACCCCCGACCTGTCAAAATTTGCAAAAAATGGGTTTCCAGAAAAGTGACCAGATCCCAGCACTGCTTAGCCCAAACTTTTGAAATTTTTACCCGATTTAAAAGTGGAATACCTCTCTGAATTTGTTATTAAAATATCTATCTAGCTGCATTATTGGTTTATTTTCGAATTTTTGGTCAATATTTTGTAATTTTTATGACCCCCGACCTGTCAAAATTTGCAAAAAATGGGTTTGCAGAAAAGTGACCAGATCCCAGCACTGCTTAGCCCATAACTTTTGAAATTTTTCCCGATTTAAAAGTGGAACACCTCTCTGAATTTGTTATTAAAATATCTATCTAGCTGCATCATTGGTTTATTTTCGAATTTTTGGTCAATATTTTGTAATTTTTTATGACCCCCGACTTGTCAAAATTTGCAAAAAATGGGTTTGCAGAAAATTGACCAGATCCCAGCACTGCTTAGCCCATAACTTTTGAAATTTTTACCCGATTTAAAAGTGGAATACCACTCTGAATTTGTTATTAAAATATCTATCTAGCTGCATTATTGGTTTATTTTCGAATTTTTGGTCAATATTTTGTAATTTTTTATGACCCCCGACCTGTCAAAATTTGCAAGAAATGGGTTTGCAGAAAAGTGACCAGATCCCAGCACTGCTTAGCCCAAACTTTTGAAATTTTTACCCGATTTAAAAGTGGAATACCACTCTGAATTTGTTATTAAAATATCTATCTAGCTGCATTATTGGTTTATTTTCGAATTTTTGGTCAATATTTTGTAATTTTTTATGACCCCCGACCTGTCAAAATTTGCAAAAAATGGGTTTCCAGAAAAGTGACCAGATCCCAGCACTGCTTAGCCCAAACTTTTGAAATTTTTACCCGATTTAAAAGTGGAATACCTCTCTGAATTTGTTATTAAAATATCTATCTAGCTGCATTATTGGTTTATTTTCGAATTTTTGGTCAATATTTTGTAATTTTTATGACCCCCGACCTGTCAAAATTTGCAAAAAATGGGTTTGCAGAAAAGTGACCAGATCCCAGCACTGCTTAGCCCATAACTTTTGAAATTTTTACCCGATTTAAAAGTGGAACACCTCTCTGAATTTGTTATTAAAATATCTATCTAGCTGCATTATTGGTTTATTTTCGAATTTTTGGTTGATATTTTGTAATTTTTTATGACCTCCGACCTGTCAAAATTTAAAAAAAAATGGGTTTGCAGAAAAGTGACCAGATCCCAGCACTGCTTAGCCCATAACTTTTGAAATTTTTACCCGATTTAAAAGTGGAATACCTCTCTGAATTTGTTATTAAAATATCTATCTAGCTGCATTATTGGTTTATTTTCGAATTTTTTGTCAATATTTTGTAATTTTTTATGACCCCCGACCTGTCAAAATTTGCAAAAAATGGGTTTGCAGAAAATTGACCAGATCCCAGCACTGCTTAGCCCATAACTTTTGAAATTTTTACCCGATTTAAAAGTGGAATACCTCTCTGAATTTGTTATTAGAATATCTATCTAGCTGCATTATTGGTTTATTTTCGAATTTTTGGTCAATATTTTGTAATTTTTTATGACCCCCGACCTGTCAAAATTTGCAAAAAATGGGTTTGCAGAAAAGTGACCAGATCCCAGCACTGCTTAGCCCATAACTTTTGAAATTTTTACCCGATTTAAAAGTGGAACACCTCTCTGAATTTGTTATTAAAATATCTATCTAGCTGCATTATTGGTTTATTTTCGAATTTTTGGTCAATATTTTGTAATTTTTATGACCCCCGACCTGTCAAAATTTGCAAAAAATCGGTTTCCAGAAAAGTGACCAGATCCCAGCACTGCTTAGACCAAACTTTTGAAATTTTTACCCGATTTAAAAGTGGAATACCTCTCTGAATTTGTTATTAAAATATCTATCTAGCTGCATTATTGGTTTATTTTCGAATTTTTGGTTGATATTTTGTAATTTTTTATGACCTCCGACCTGTCAAAATTTAAAAAAAAAATGGGTTTGCAGAAAAGTGACCAGATCCCAGCACTGCTTAGCCCATAACTTTTGAAATTTTTACCCGATTTAAAAGTGGAATACCTCTCTGAATTTGTTATTAAAATATCTATCTAGCTGCATTATTGGTTTATTTTCGAATTTTTTGTCAATATTTTGTAATTTTTTATGACCCCCGACCTGTCAAAATTTGCAAAAAATGGGTTTGCAAAAAATTGACCAGATCCCAGCACTGCTTAGCCCATAACTTTTGAAATTTTTACCCGATTTAAAAGTGGAATACCTCTCTGAATTTGTTATTAGAATATCTATCTAGCTGCATTATTGGTTTATTTTCGAATTTTTGGTCAATATTTTGTAATTTTTTATGACCCCCGACCTGTCAAAATTTGCAAAAAATGGGTTTCAGAAAATTGACCAGATCCCAGCACTGCTTAGCCCATAACTTTTGAAATTTTTACCCGATTTAAAAGTGGAACACCTCTCTGAATTTGTTATTAAAATATCTATCTAGCTGCATCATTGGTTTATTTTCGAATTTTTGGTCAATATTTTGTAATTTTTTATGACCCCCGACCTGTCAAAATTTGCAAAAAATCGGTTTCCAGAAAAGTGACCAGATCCCAGCACTGCTTAGACCAAACTTTTGAAATTTTTACCCGATTTAAAAGTGGAATACCTCTCTGAATTTGTTATTAAAATATCTATCTAGCTGCATTATTGGTTTATTTTCGAATTTTTGGTTGATATTTTGTAATTTTTTATGACCTCCGACCTGTCAAAATTTAAAAAAAATGGGTTTGCAGAAAAGTGACCAGATCCCAGCACTGCTTAGCCCATAACTTTTGAAATTTTTACCCGATTTAAAAGTGGAACACCTCTCTGAATTTGTTATTAAAATATCTATCTAGCTGCATTATTGGTTTATTTTCGAATTTTTGGTCAATATTTTGTAATTTTTATGACCCCCGACCTGTCAAAATTTGCAAAAAATGGGTTTGCAGAAAAGGGACCAGATCCCAGCACTGCTTAGCCCATAACTTTTGAAATTTTTACCCGATTTAAAAGTGGAACACCTCTCTGAATTTGTTATTAAAATATCTATCTAGCTGCATTATTGGTTTATTTTCGAATTTTAGGTTAATATTTTGTAATTTTTTATGACCTCCGACCTGTCAAAATTTAAAAAAAATGGGTTTGCAGAAAAGTGACCAGATCCCAGCACTGCTTAGCCCATAACTTTTGAAATTTTTACCCGATTTAAAAGTGGAATACCTCTCTGAATTTGTTATTAAAATATCTATCTAGCTGCATTATTGGTTTATTTTCGAATTTTAGGTTAATATTTTGTAATTTTTTATGACCTCCGACCTGTCAAAATTTAAAAAAAAATGGGTTTGCAGAAAAGTGACCAGATCCCAGCACTGCTTAGCCCATAACTTTTGAAGTTTTTACCCGATTTAAAAGTGGAACACCTCTCTGAATTTGTTATTAAAATATCTATCTAGCTGCATTATTGGTTTATTTTCGAATTTTTGGTTGATATTTTGTAATTTTTTATGACCCCCGACCTGTCAAAATTTGCAAGAAATGGGTTTGCAGAAAAGTGACCAGATCCCAGCACTGCTTAGCCCATAACTTTTGAAATTTTTACCCGATTTAAAAGTGGAATACCTCTCTGAATTTGTTATTAAAATATCTATCTAGCTGCATTATTGGTTTATTTTCGAATTTTTGGTTGATATTTTGTAATTTTTTATGACCCCCGACCTGTCAAAATTTGCAAAAAATGGGTTTGCAGAAAAGTGACCAGATCCCAGCACTGCTTAGCCCATAACTTTTGAAATTTTTACCCGATTTAAAAGTGGAATACCTCTCTGAATTTGTTATTAAAATATCTATCTAGCTGCATCATTGGTTTATTTTCGAATTTTTTGTCAATATTTTGTAATTTTTTATGACCCCCGACCTGTCAAAATTTGCAAAAAATGGGTTTGCAGAAAAGTGACCAGATCCCAGCACTGCTTAGCCCAAACTTTTGAAATTTTTACCCGATTTAAAAGTGGAATACCTCTCTGAATTTGTTATTCGAATATCTATCTAGCTGCATTATTGGTTTATTTTCGAATTTTTGGTCAATATTTTGTAATTTTTTATGACCCCCGACCTGTCAAAATTTGCAAAAAATGGGTTTGCAGAAAATTGACCAGATCCCAGCACTGCTTAGCCCATAACTTTTGAAATTTTTACCCGATTTAAAAGTGGAATACCACTCTGAATTTGTTTTTAAAATATCTATCTAGCTGCATTATTGGTTTATTTTCGAATTTTTGGTCAATATTTTGTAATTTTTTATGACCCCCGACCTGTCAAAATTTGCAAAAAATGGGTTTGCAGAAAAGTGACCAGATCCCAGCACTGCTTAGCCCATAACTTTTGAAATGTTTACCCGATTTAAAAGTGGAATATCTCTCTGAATTTGTTATTAAAATATCTATCTAGCTGCATTATTGGTTTATTTTCGAATTTTTGGTTGATATTTTGTAATTTTTTATGACCCCCGACCTGTGAAAATTTGCAAGAAATGGGTTTGCAGAAAAGTGACCAGGTTCCAGCACTGCTTAGCCCAAACTTTTGAAATTTTTACCCGATTTAAAAGTGGAACACCTCTCTGAATTTGTTATTAAAATATCTATCTAGCTGCATCATTGGTTTATTTTCGAATTTTTGGTCAATATTTTGTAATTTTTTATGACCCCCGACCTGTCAAAATTTGCAAAAAATGGGTTTGCAGAAAAGTGACCAGATCCCAGCACTGCTTAGCCCAAACTTTTGAAATTTTTACCCGACTTAAAGGTGGAATACCTCTCTGAATTTGTTATTAGAATATCTATCTAGCTGCATTATTGGTTTATTTTCGAATTTTTGGTCAATATTTTGTAATTTTTTATGACCCCCGACCTGTCAAAATTTGCAAAAAATGGTTTTGCAGAAAATTGACCAGATCCCAGCACTGCTTAGCCCATAACTTTTGAAATTTTTACCCGATTTAAAAGTGGAATACCACTCTGAATTTGTTATTAAAATATCTATCTAGCTGCATTATTGGTTTATTTTCGAATTTTTGGTCAATATTTTGTAATTTTTTATGACCCCCGACCTGTCAAAATTTGCAAAAAATGGGTTTGCAGAAAATTGACCAGATCCCAGCACTGCTTAGCCCATAACTTTTGAAATTTTTACCCGATTTAAAAGTGGAATACCACTCTGAATTTGTTATTAAAATATCTATCTAGCTGCATTATTGGTTTATTTTCGAATTTTTGGTCAATATTTTGTAATTTTTTATGACCCCCGACCTGTCAAAATTTGCAAAAAATGGGTTTGCAGAAAAGTGACCAGATCCCAGCACTGCTTAGCCCAAACTTTTGAAATTTTTACCCGATTTAAAAGTGGAATACCTCTCTGAATTTGTTATTAAAATATCTATCTAGCTGCATTATTGGTTTATTTTCGAATTTTTGGTTGATATTTTGTAATTTTTTATGACCCCCGACCTGTCAAAATTTGCAAAAAATGGGTTTGCAGAAAAGTGACCAGATCCCAGCACTGCTTAGCCCAAACTTTTGAAATTTTTACCCGATTTAAAAGTGGAACACCTCTCTGAATTTGTTATTAAAATATCTATCTAGCTGCATCATTGGTTTATTTTCGAATTTTTGGTCAATATTTTGTAATTTTTTATGACCCCCGACTTGTCAAAGTTTGCAAAAAATGGGTTTGCAGAAAATTGACCAGATCCCAGCACTGCTTAGCCCATAACTTTTGAAATTTTTACCCGATTTAAAAGTGGAATACCACTCTGAATTTGTTATTAAAATATCTATCTAGCTGCATTATTGGTTTATTTTCGAATTTTTGGTCAATATTTTGTAATTTTTTATGACCCCCGACCTGTCAAAATTTGCAAAAAATGGGTTTCCAGAAAAGTGACCAGATCCCAGCACTGCTTAGCCCATAACTTTTGAAATTTTTACCCGATTTAAAAGTGGAATACCTCTCTGAATTTGTTATTAAAATATCTATCTAGCTGCATCATTGGTTTATTTTCGAATTTTTTGTCAATATTTTGTAATTTTTTATGACCCCCGACCTGTCAAAATTTGCAAAAAATGGGTTTGCAGAAAATTGACCAGATCCCAGCACTGCTTAGCCCATAACTTTTGAAATTTTTACCCGATTTAAAAGTGGAATACCACTCTGAATTTGTTATTAAAATATCTATCTAGCTGCATTATTGGTTTATTTTCGAATTTTTGGTCAATATTTTGTAATTTTTTATGACCCCCGACCTGTCAAAATTTGCAAAAAATGGGTTTGCAGAAAAGTGACCAGATCCCAGCACTGCTTAGCCCATAACTTTTGAAATTTTTACCCGATTTAAAAGTGGAATACCTCTCTGAATTTGTTATTAGAATATCTATCTAGCTGCATTATTGGTTTATTTTCGAATTTTTGGTCAATATTTTGTAATTTTTTATGACCCCCGACCTGTCAAAATTTGCAAAAAATGGGTTTCCAGAAAAGTGACCAGATCCCAGCACTGCTTAGCCCAAACTTTTGAAATTTTTACCCGATTTAAAAGTGGAATACCTCTCTGAATTTGTTATTAAAATATCTATCTAGCTGCATTATTGGTTTATTTTCGAATTTTAGGTTAATATTTTGTAATTTTTTATGACCTCCGACCTGTCAAAATTTAAAAAAAATGGGTTTGCAGAAAAGTGACCAGATCCCAGCACTGCTTAGCCCAAACTTTTAAAATTTTTACCCGATTTAAAAGTGGAATACCTCTCTGAATTTGTTATTAAAATATCAATCTAGCTGCATTATTGGTTTATTTTCGAATTTTAGGTTAATATTTTGTAATTTTTTATGACCTCCGACCTGTCAAAATTTAAAAAAAAAAATGGGTTTGCAGAAAAGTGACCAGATCCCAGCACTGCTTAGCCCATAACTTTTGAAATTTTTACCCGATTTAAAAGTGGAATACCTCTCTGAATTTGTTATTAAAATATCTATCTAGCTGCATTATTGGTTTATTTTCGAATTTTTGGTTGATATTTTGTAATTTTTTATGACCCCCGACCTGTGAAAATTTGCAAGAAATGGGTTTGCAGAAAAGTGACCAGATCCCAGCACTGCTTAGCCCATAACTTTTGAAATTTTTACCCGATTTAAAAGTGGAATACCACTCTGAATTTGTTAATAAAATATCTATCTAGCTGCATTATTGGTTTATTTTCGAATTTTAGGTTAATATTTTGTAATTTTTTATGACCCCCGACCTGTCAAAATTTAAAAAAAAATGGGTTTGCAGAAAAGTGACCAGATCCCAGCACTGCTTAGCCCATAACTTTTGAAATTTTTACCCGATTTAAAAGTGGAACACCTCTCTGAATTTGTTATTAAAATATCTATCTAGCTGCATTATTGGTTTATTTTCGAATTTTTGGTTGATATTTTGTAATTTTTTATGACCCCCGACCTGTGAAAATTTGCAAGAAATGGGTTTGCAGAAAAGTGACCAGGTTCCAGCACTGCTTAGCCCAAACTTTTGAAATTTTTACCCGATTTAAAAGTGGAACACCTCTCTGAAATTGTTATTAAAATATCTATCTAGCTGCATTATTGGTTTATTTTCGAATTTTTGGTCAATATTTTGTAATTTTTTATGACCCCCGACTTGTCAAAATTTGCAAAAAATGGGTTTGCAGAAAATTGACCAGATCCCAGCACTGCTTAGCCCATAACTTTTGAAATTTTTACCCGATTTAAAAGTGGAATACCACTCTGAATTTGTTATTAAAATATCTATCTAGCTGCATTATTGGTTTATTTTCGAATTTTTGGTCAATATTTTGTAATTTTTTATGACCCCCGACCTGTCAAAATTTGCAAAAAATGGGTTTGCAGAAAAGTGACCAGATCCCAGCCCTGCTTAGCCCAAACTTTTGAAATTTTTACCCGATTTAAAAGTGGAATACCTCTCTGAATTTGTTATTAAAATATCTATCTAGCTGCATTATTGGTTTATTTTCGAATTTTTGGTTGATATTTTGTAATTTTTTATGACCCCCGACCTGTGAAAATTTGCAAGAAATGGGTTTGCAGAAAAGTGACCAGATCCCAGCACTGCTTAGCCCAAACTTTTGAAATTTTTACCCGATTTAAAAGTGGAACACCTCTCTGAATTTGTTATTAAAATATCTATCTAGCTGCATCATTGGTTTATTTTCGAATTTTTGGTCAATATTTTGTAATTTTTTATGACCCCCGACTTGTAAAATTTGCAAAAAATGGGTTTGCAGAAAATTGACCAGATCCCAGCACTGCTTAGCCCATAACTTTTGAAATTTTTACCCGATTTAAAAGTGGAATACCACTCTGAATTTGTTATTAAAATATCTATCTAGCTGCATTATTGGTTTATTTTCGAATTTTTGGTCAATATTTTGTAATTTTTTATGACCCCCGACCTGTCAAAATTTGCAAAAAATGGGTTTCCAGAAAAGTGACCAGATCCCAGCACTGCTTAGCCCAAACTTTTGAAATTTTTACCCGATTTAAAAGTGGAATACCTCTCTGAATTTGTTATTAAAATATCTATCTAGCTGCATCATTGGTTTATTTTCGAATTTTAGGTTAATATTTTGTAATTTTTTATGACCTCCGACCTGTCAAAATTTAAAAAAAAATGGGTTTGCAGAAAAGTGACCAGATCCCAGCACTGCTTAGCCCAAACTTTTGAAATTTTTACCCGATTTAAAAGTGGAACACCTCTCTGAATTTGTTATTAAAATATCTATCTAGCTGCATTATTGGTTTATTTTCGAATTTTTGGTCAATATTTTGTAATTTTTTATGACCCCCGACCTGTCAAAATTTGCAAAAAATGGGTTTCCAGAAAAGTGACCAGATCCCAGCACTGCTTAGCCCAAACTTTTAAAATTTTTACCCGATTTAAAAGTGGAATACCTCTCTGAATTTGTTATTAAAATATCAATCTAGCTGCATTATTGGTTTATTTTCGAATTTTTGGTCAATATTTTGTAATTTTTATGACCCCCGACCTGTCAAAATTTGCAAAAAATGGGTTTGCAGAAAATTGACCAGATCCCAGCACTGCTTAGCCCATAACTTTTGAAATTTTTACCCGATTTAAAAGTGGAATACCTCTCTGAATTTGTTATTAAAATATCTATCTAGCTGCATTATTGGTTTATTTTCGAATTTTAGGTTAATATTTTGTAATTTTTTATGACCTCCGACCTGTCAAAATTTAAAAAAAAATGGGTTTGCAGAAAAGTGACCAGATCCCAGCACTGCTTAGCCCATAACTTTTGAAATTTTTACCCGATTTAAAAGTGGAACACCTCTCTGAATTTGTTATTAAAATATCTATCTAGCTGCATCATTGGTTTATTTTCGAATTTTTGGTCAATATTTTGTAATTTTTTATGACCCCCGACTTGTCAAAATTTGCAAAAAATGGGTTTGCAGAAAATTGACCAGATCCCAGCACTGCTTAGCCCATAACTTTTGAAATTTTTACCCGATTTAAAAGTGGAATACCACTCTGAATTTGTTATTAAAATATCTATCTAGCTGCATTATTGGTTTATTTTCGAATTTTTGGTCAATATTTTGTAATTTTTTATGACCCCCGACCTGTGAAAATTTGCAAGAAATGGGTTTGCAGAAAAGTGACCAGATCCCAGCACTGCTTAGCCCATAACTTTTGAAATTTTTACCCGATTTAAAAGTGGAATACCACTCTGAATTTGTTATTAAAATATCTATCTAGCTGCATTATTGGTTTATTTTCGAATTTTAGGTTAATATTTTGTAATTTTTTATGACCTCCGACCTGTCAAAATTAAAAAAAAAATGGGTTTGCAGAAAAGTGACCAGATCCCAGCACTGCTTAGCCCATAACTTTTGAAATGTTTACCCGATTTAAAAGTGGAATACCTCTCTGAATTTGTTATTAAAATATCTATCTAGCTGCATTATTGGTTTATTTTCGAATTCTAGGTTAATATTTTGTAATTTTTTATGACCTCCGACCTATCAAAATTTAAAAAAAAATGGGTTTGCAGAAAAGTGACCAGATCCCAGCACTGCTTAGCCCATAACTTTTGAAATTTTTACCCGATTTAAAAGTGGAACACCTCTCTGAAATTGTTATTAAAATATCTATCTAGCTGCATTATTGGTTTATTTTCGAATTTTTGGTCAATATTTTGTAATTTTTTATGACCCCCGACTTGTCAAAATTTGCAAAAAATGGGTTTGCAGAAAATTGACCAGATCCCAGCACTGCTTAGCCCATAACTTTTGAAATTTTTACCCGATTTAAAAGTGGAATACCACTCTGAATTTGTTATTAAAATATCTATCTAGCTGCATTATTGGTTTATTTTCGAATTTTTGGTCAATATTTTGTAATTTTTTATGACCCCCGACCTGTCAAAATTTGCAAAAAATGGGTTTCCAGAAAAGTGACCAGATCCCAGCCCTGCTTAGCCCAAACTTTTGAAATTTTTACCCGATTTAAAAGTGGAATACCTCTCTGAATTTGTTATTAAAATATCTATCTAGCTGCATTATTGGTTTATTTTCGAATTTTTGGTTGATATTTTGTAATTTTTTATGACCCCCGACCTGTGAAAATTTGCAAGAAATGGGTTTGCAGAAAAGTGACCAGATCCCAGCACTGCTTAGCCCAAACTTTTGAAATTTTTACCCGATTTAAAAGTGGAACACCTCTCTGAATTTGTTATTAAAATATCTATCTAGCTGCATCATTGGTTTATTTTCGAATTTTTGGTCAATATTTTGTAATTTTTTATGACCCCCGACTTGTCAAAATTTGCAAAAAATGGGTTTGCAGAAAATTGACCAGATCCCAGCACTGCTTAGCCCATAACTTTTGAAATTTTTACCCGATTTAAAAGTGGAATACCACTCTGAATTTGTTATTAAAATATCTATCTAGCTGCATTATTGGTTTATTTTCGAATTTTTGGTCAATATTTTGTAATTTTTTATGACCCCCGACCTGTCAAAATTTGCAAAAAATGGGTTTCCAGAAAAGTGACCAGATCCCAGCACTGCTTAGCCCAAACTTTTGAAATTTTTACCCGATTTAAAAGTGGAATACCTCTCTGAATTTGTTATTAAAATATCTATCTAGCTGCATTATTGGTTTATTTTCGAATTTTAGGTTAATATTTTGTAATTTTTTATGACCTCCGACCTGTCAAAATTTAAAAAAAAATGGGTTTGCAGAAAAGTGACCAGATCCCAGCACTGCTTAGCCCAAACTTTTGAAATTTTTACCCGATTTAAAAGTGGAACACCTCTCTGAATTTGTTATTAAAATATCTATCTAGCTGCATCATTGGTTTATTTTCGAATTTTTGGTCAATATTTTGTAATTTTTTATGACCCCCGACTTGTCAAAATTTGCAAAAAATGGGTTTGCAGAAAATTGACCAGATCCCAGCACTGCTTAGCCCATAACTTTTGAAATTTTTACCCGATTTAAAAGTGGAATACCACTCTGAATTTGTTATTAAAATATCTATCTAGCTGCATTATTGGTTTATTTTCGAATTTTTGGTCAATATTTTGTAATTTTTTATGACCCCCGACCTGTCAAAATTTGCAAAAAATGGGTTTCCAGAAAAGTGACCAGATCCCAGCACTGCTTAGCCCAAACTTTTAAAATTTTTACCCGATTTAAAAGTGGAATACCTCTCTGAATTTGTTATTAAAATATCAATCTAGCTGCATTATTGGTTTATTTTCGAATTTTTTGGTCAATATTTTGTAATTTTTATGACCCCCGACCTGTCAAAATTTGCAAAAAATGGGTTTGCAGAAAATTGACCAGATCCCAGCACTGCTTAGCCCATAACTTTTGAAATTTTTACCCGATTTAAAAGTGGAATACCTCTCTGAATTTGTTATTAAAATATCTATCTAGCTGCATTATTGGTTTATTTTCGAATTTTAGGTTAATATTTTGTAATTTTTTATGACCTCCGACCTGTCAAAATTTAAAAAAAAATGGGTTTGCAGAAAAGTGACCAGATCCCAGCACTGCTTAGCCCATAACTTTTGAAATTTTTACCCGATTTAAAAGTGGAACACCTCTCTGAAATTGTTATTAAAATATCTATCTAGCTGCATTATTGGTTTATTTTCGAATTTTTGGTTGATATTTTGTAATTTTTTATGACCCCCGACCTGTGAAAATTTGCAAGAAATGGGTTTGCAGAAAAGTGACCAGATCCCAGCACTGCTTAGCCCATAACTTTTGAAATTTTTACCCGATTTAAAAGTGGAATACCACTCTGAATTTGTTATTAAAATATCTATCTAGCTGCATTATTGGTTTATTTTCGAATTTTTGGTCAATATTTTGTAATTTTTTATGACCTCCGACCTGTCAAAATTAAAAAAAAAATGGGTTTGCAGAAAAGTGACCAGATCCCAGCACTGCTTAGCCCATAACTTTTGAAATGTTTACCCGATTTAAAAGTGGAATACCTCTCTGAATTTGTTATTAAAATATCTATCTAGCTGCATTATTGGTTTATTTTCGAATTCTAGGTTAATATTTTGTAATTTTTTATGACCTCCGACCTATCAAAATTTAAAAAAAAATGGGTTTGCAGAAAAGTGACCAGATCCCAGCACTGCTTAGCCCATAACTTTTGAAATTTTTACCCGATTTAAAAGTGGAACACCTCTCTGAATTTGTTATTAAAATATCTATCTAGCTGCATTATTGGTTTATTTTCGAATTTTTTGGTTGATATTTTGTAATTTTTTATGACCACCGACCTGTGAAAATTTGCAAGAAATGGGTTTGCAGAAAAGTGACCAGATCCCAGCACTGCTTAGCCCATAACTTTTGAAATTTTTACCCGATTTAAAAGTGGAATACCACTCTGAATTTGTTATTAAAATATCTATCTAGCTGCATTATTGGTTTATTTTCGAATTTTTGGTCAATATTTTGTAATTTTTTATGACCCCCGACCTGTCAAAATTTGCAAAAAATGGGTTTCCAGAAAAATGACCAGATCCCAGCACTGCTTAGCCCAAACTTTTAAAATTTTTACCCGATTTAAAAGTGGAATACCTCTCTGAATTTGTTATTAAAATATCTATCTAGCTGCATTATTGGTTTATTTTCGAATTTTAGGTTAATATTTTGTAATTTTTTATGACCTCCGACCTGTCAAAATTTAAAAAAAAATGGGTTTGCAGAAAAATGACCAGATCCCAGCACTGCTTAGCCCAAACTTTTAAAATTTTTACCCGATTTAAAAGTGGAATACCTCTCTGAATTTGTTATTAAAATATCTATCTAGCTGCATTATTGGTTTATTTTCGAATTTTTGGTCAATATTTTGTAATTTTTATGACCCCCGACCTGTCAAATTTGCAAAAAATGGGTTTGCAGAAAATTGACCAGATCCCAGCACTGCTTAGCCCATAACTTTTGAAATTTTTACCCGATTTAAAAGTGGAATACCTCTCTGAATTTGTTATTAAAATATCTATCTAGCTGCATTATTGGTTTATTTTCGAATTTTAGGTTAATATTTTGTAATTTTTTATGACCTCCGACCTGTCAAAATTTAAAAAAAATGGGTTTGCAGAAAAGTGACCAGATCCCACCACTGCTTAGCCCATAACTTTTGAAATTTTTACCCGATTTAAAAGTGGAACACCTCTCTGAATTTGTTATTAAAATATCTATCTAGCTGCATTATTGGTTTATTTTCGAATTTTTGGTTGATATTTTGTAATTTTTTATGACCCCCGACCTGTGAAAATTTGCAAGAAATGGGTTTGCAGAAAAGTGACCAGATCCCAGCACTGCTTAGCCCATAACTTTTGAAATTTTTACCCGATTTAAAAGTGGAATTCCACTCTGAATTTGTTATTAAAATATCTATCTAGCTGCATTATTGGTTTATTTTCGAATTTTAGGTTAATATTTTGTAATTTTTTATGACCTCCGACCTGTCAAAATTTAAAAAAAATGGGTTTGCAGAAAAGTGACCAGATCCCAGCACTGCTTAGCCCATAACTTTTGAAATTTTTACCCGATTTAAAAGTGGAATACCTCTCTGAATTTGTTATTAAAATATCTATCTAGCTGCATTATTGGTTTATTTTCGAATTTTAGGTTAATATTTTGTAATTTTTTATGACCTCCGACCTGTCAAAATTTAAAAAAAATGGGTTTGCAGAAAAGTGACCAGATCCCAGCACTGCTTAGCCCATAACTTTTGAAATTTTTACCCGATTTAAAAGTGGAACACCTCTCTGAATTTGTTATTAAAATATCTATCTAGCTGCATTATTGGTTTATTTTCGAATTTTTGGTTGATATTTTGTAATTTTTTATGACCACCGACCTGTGAAAATTTGCAAGAAATGGGTTTGCAGAAAAGTGACCAGATCCCAGCACTGCTTAGCCCATAACTTTTGAAATTTTTACCCGATTTAAAAGTGGAATACCACTCTGAATTTGTTATTAAAATATCTATCTAGCTGCATTATTGGTTTATTTTCGAATTTTTGGTCAATATTTTGTAATTTTTTATGACCCCCGACCTGTCAAAATTTGCAAAAAATTGGTTTGCAGAAAAGTGACCAGATCCTAGCACTGCTTAGCCCAAACTTTTGAAATTTTTACCCGATTTAAAAGTGGAATACCACTCTGAATTTGTTATTAGAATATCTATCTAGCTGCATCATTGGTTTATTTTCGAATTTTTTGTCAATATTTTGTAATTTTTTATGACCCCCGACCTGTCAAAATTTGCAAAAAATGGGTTTGCAGAAAAGTGACCAGATCCCAGCACTGCTTAGCCCAAACTTTTGAAATTTTTACCCGATTTAAAAGTGGAATACCTCTCTGAATTTGTTATTAGAATATCTATCTAGCTGCATTATTGGTTTATTTTCGAATTTTTGGTTGATATTTTGTAATTTTTTATGACCCCCGACCTGTCAAAATTTGCAAAAAATGGGTTTGCAGAAAATTGACCAGATCCCA
>NW_025064270.1:0-10554 GCF_018152265.1 Drosophila ficusphila
GGAGCATCTAACTGTCGGGATGAAAATGGAAATCTAGTTACGGATACGCAGTGCCCGCTGAGGTTATTATTTTTTTTTTACGCGTAGTCCCCGGCCCACAATCCCGCCCAACCAACCGAGGGGCGACCGCCGTGTAACGTACGGCACGATTCGCGATAAATTTTGACGCGGTTTTTCAAAAGAAAAAAATTCAAAACGGAAGGTGAGGCGAAGAAAGTTAAAAGTTATTTTAATTTTTAAATTCCCACTGATCTAATTTCAATGCCTTAGAAATGTTAGTATTGCTCTTTTTAGGAGTTCCCAAGAGTCCGAAGAAGATACTATAGAATACAGTCTATTATAGTCTGAACAAGAGTACCCTGAAAGGCTCATGCACGTCGTAATTAGATCTACAAAGATTTAAAACTCGAAGGAGAATAATTTCTAGTAATTCTACTTGGTACTCGGAAATTTAGTCTAATCAGCAAGACAGGACAGTCAATTTCCCCGTGTATTAGGTTTTGAATAAATACAGTACCAAGCATCGTTCTACGGCCAAGGAGGGCAAGTTAATGAGGAGCAGTCTATGAGAATATGAGGGTAGTTATAGGTTTGCATTCCAGTTTAGGCGACGTAAGAGGCCAAAATTAAAGGATTTTTGTACTGATTCTATGCGATCAGCATGTACTCCGTATTGAGGACTCCAAGCAGATTTTTATACTCAAGGATTGGCCGGACCAACATTATAAATAAAGCCTTGGTAACGTAAGGATCCTCAAATTCCTTCGACCATCGATTTATAAATCAAGCATTCCCTAGCTTTATTAACCATGTTCGAAATATGAGCAGAGAGAATTTAAGTTTGGGGTCAATTGGACGCCAAGATCGTCAACAAGCGCTATTCTTTCCAAGGCACCACCACTTAGTGAATGGAGCATTTTGTGGATTGACCCGACAAACGTCATCAGCTTGCATTTAGAGCTGTTTAATTTCAGTAAATTTTCGTTACACCAGTTTTGAAAATTGTTTAGGTCTGCTTGAAGGTTTAAGTGACAGGAGTAATCATTATACTGCAGACACAGTTTTACATCGTCCTTGTACATAAATTACGAAGATGCCTATGATCGATGGAAGATCATTGATAAACAAGGTAAAAAGTAATGGTCCCAGATGGCTCCACTTGTGGTGACGCCGGAGGTAATGCTTGAGGATACTACTTAAGGAATTTTGAAGAAGGGACTCTTTGCGGTTGGGCCACTGAGATAACTAAAGATCCGACTTAAAAGATCTGTTGGAAACCCCATCATATCAAGTTTGCGAATCATTAGGAAGTGGTTTTTACAGAGTCAAATGCTTTCACTACAATCTGTCTACATGACATCAGCTTTGGAAAGGGTTATTTTTTAAAGGCATCTATCTACGAAGGATGTGAGCTCTAAAAGATTTGTTGTGGTAGACCTGCGTTTCATAAATCCGTGTTTTGTTCGAAAGCTTTGGAATTACTAACAATTAGATACCTCTATAATTGCTAACATCCGACTTGCTTCCTTTTTTTAATGAAGGGGGAATATCAATGACTCCTTCCAAATAAGGGGAAACTGACAAGTTTGTAGGGATAGGGTAAACACCCTGAAAAGGGGCCTACTCAATGCATTTGCACAGTGTTTAAGAACGCACTCAGGAATCCGTCGGGACCTGGGGAAGTAAACTGGTGTAGCATTTGAAGATCAAAGTGAGGGCTTTCGTTTGGGTGGGACGAAATATTAAGTTCGACTTAGGTATTGCGTATAAATATTGCTCCGCTTGAATGAGACACTGTTGAGTAAGTTGTTTGAAAAGATTGGGCAAACAGATCGGCTATGGCCTGATCAGTGTTAGCCGTCTACTTTCAACCGAAGGCGAAGGCGGGAAGGGAACATGATCTGCGCTTAGTGTTGACAAATTATAGAACTGTTTGGGATCCCGTAAAAACTGGGACCTGCAACGGACTAAATAATTCTTGTAACCCTGAGCGTTAACTACGATAAAAGTTTGACCAAGCTTCTTAGTATTTTCTAAAAACCGACTGACAACCTGGTATTTATTTTTTATAAAGTCTGGACTTTAGAATTTCCTAAGGTGTGTCAACTCTTTGCTATTCGTGGTGGTTTATGGGATGTTGACGGGTTTATATAGCGGAACACACAATTTAAAAAACAGTTTGATTGCCGAATAAAAAATTGTAATGGCGTCTTCCATATTATTGCAGGAATAGAGATCGGACCGGTCATTGCCAGATATAAGATGATTGGAGTCTCAGAAGGTTAGCCTTGCGAAAACAATGAATTCGCTTGGCTGGCTTTATAGCATCATTTTTAACTGTTATACCAGTGTCGATAGTCACCTCGAAAGGAGAGTGATACGGATCTTCCAGGCAGCGTAAGGTGAAGTTGCTCTAGAGAACAACACTCGGGATTTGAGACAGGCACAAATCAAGTAGGCGATCTAAAGAATTTCCGAGCATGGTTTTACCTGACACAGCGGTATGTCAAGTAGACCGTCAATGAAATCATTTTGGCCTATGGGTTGTAAAGCGTTGGAATTATCATCCGAGGACCGCGTAGTTCCAGGTATATTAAAATCACCTAGGAGTACTAATTGATCCCTTATCCGGACAAAGGAACTCGTAATTGACTTTACGACTGATAGGTGCCTAAAATGGTCCTCAAGTTTCCGGACGAAGGAGGTATGTAAGAACAGGTAATAAAAATTAACCTGCCAGCGACAGACAGTTTTGCTCATAAAAATTCTAGCTCAAAGTTCAAATGATCTTCTGTCAAAATCTCTTCTGGCTTGAGGTTAGCGTCCACTGCAATAAGGACGCCCCTCCCCGTCTAGAGGGACGGTCATCTCCGGCTTTAACCAGGTTTCTGTGAACACAATAACTTGGGATGCAAACGAAAAGCTATCAGTATGCAATTTGGTTAGCTTGCTACGCAAACCTCTTGTATTCTGATAGCTAATTAAGTTAGTGGTTAGTTTTTTTTTTTGAGGAAGGAGCTAAGGACGGCGCAGTTTGTTGGTCCCGGCCGGGAGTTTAATTCCGTAGGTCCTTTCTTTTTTTTTTTCCTACGAACTCCTTAACCACCATTTTTGCCGGCCAAAGGTCGCTCGAGCATATGGTGTTAAAGTTCGTCAGGAACACTTATCTTGAAAGCCGATATGTTCTAGCGTGTGAAAAGTTGAATTTTTCCACCTTCACTTTATCGGCATTAATTTTGTCTTTAATGTAAGACGAGACATCAAATGATGTGAGATCAGGGCCAGCCGAGAAACAAATATTTGTCTCATTTGTGGAACTACTGTGAGGGTTTTGCTACTGCAGGCGGTGGGCCTGCGGTGACAATTTGGGCCGGTAGTCCGGTCTCCGAAGCCTCTTGTGGAGGTATATTTGGTTGGTTAGGTGGAAATACATTTTGAGAACCACCTTCGGACAAATCGGAACTTTTTAGAGGCGTTGGTCTACACTCCACTGTAGATTGATCGGGGTCCGAATCTTTTTTGGCTGCCGATCTTAGCAACATTGAGGGTTGCTAAAGTCGGCTGCTCATGCGCGAGAGGAGTTCTGCCGGTCGCTTCAGGTGCGGGACGACTCCCTCAGGCCTACCCCGGCAGCCCTCTTGCGCTTCGGGGACTCCTCTAATAGCTTAAGGATATTAAACTGCGAGTCCAGCGCTAAGAGTAGATCATTAGCCCTGACAAAAATATCTCTAGCTATGCCAAAACTAGCGATCAGTCCCTTAAGGCCGCCTTTAGTTTGGCTCATGAAGGACTTCATTTCCTTCGCAACTTCGCGACAAGCTTCGCAGCAGAACTGTAAACCAAGGCCTTTACTTAGATCATCACTTGTCCGCCCTGTGAATCCAGCGCACTTAGTGTGCACCATCCTGTCACAAAGCCAACAAGTGAGTTTACCCTGCTCAGGCTTTATTAACTGAAAGCAGGTTTTTTAAACAGAAATTGCAAGATTCCATGTTTATTAAATCAGGGACCACTGTGCCAAGAGAAATTGAAATCGAAATTTTTAAGCGAGCAACTCAAATGTACCGCAAGAATTGCACGCTTAAAACTTTCGAGTTTGATAGTCAAAAAAAAGAAGAGCGGGAGAGCGAGAGAGCGGAAGAGCGGGGACGGTTAATGTGCATGCACTTGTTACAACAACACTACTGTTGACGGACGAAGCACACAAAAAGAAAGTCAGTAAGACAAAAATTAAATCGTTAAATAAATCGTTAAATGCACAAAAAATTCACTCGCGAAGCGAAACTGGTTTTCGAACACAAGGGTATTTAAGCAAATTAATATTTAAATTTGAGAACAGAACCACCGCTGGTTGTATCAAAAAAAGAAAAATTCGGGCGCACAAAAAACACGACCGTTCGCTTGAAAGAGAATCAAGAGATTATGGAGGAGCATTTCTCCAAGCTGCTAGCAGGCGATGACGGCACCAATCCCGCCATTGGAGAAGCAGCCTGATACGCCAATCGACGACAATGTTGATATACCAGCCGGTGTACATCGATCTGACACTATTTTTTATAAAAGTGTCCAGCTCCTTGCGTATGCCGATGATATTGACATATGACCGCATTAAACGTGATGTCGCTGCTGCATTCTCGGCTATCTCGGTAAACGAGGGCGAGACGAAGTATATGCTGTCTACAAGCAAGGAGGCGCGGCGCCCTGGACTCCCATGTGGTAGCGGACAGCTATACCTTCGAGTGGTCAAGGAGTTCACGTACCTTGGCACTGCCATTAATACCCAAAAAGACGTCAACCTGGGAGATCAAGCGAAAATCACACTTGCCCATAGGTACTACTTTGGTCTGAGTAAGCAAATGTGCAATAGGAGACCTCACGAAATTAACACTCTACAAGACACTCATTCTACCCGTGCTTTTATATGGCGCAGAAGCATGGGTAATATCACTGACGGATGCAGCAGCGCTTGGAGTGTTCGAGAGAAAAATTCTTCGCAAGATCTTTGGTCCCGTTCGGATTGGGGACGACTTTCGCATTCGGATGAACCACGAGCTGTACGAGTTGTACGACGACATGGACGTGGTCCGGCGCATCACGATACAACGTCTAAGCTGGCTCGGCCACGTTGTGCGTATGGATAAAGAATCTCCAGCTCAGAAGGTGTTTGAAGCGAGGGTCGACTACGGGCGACGACGAAGAGGACGACCAAAGCTCCGATGGAAGGACCAAGTGGAGGAGAACCTGACTGCACTGAGAATTTCGGATTGGAGGAGGCGCGCGAGGAGCAGAGGCGCCTGGAGGAGACGATGAGGTCGGCCAGAAACCGAATCGGGTAGTAGTGCCGCCTAATGAATGAGTGTACCACGGTTCACCCGTTATTGTTCTTAGTATTTTTGATTGGGCTCTCTGGATCACTTCTAGGTTACTAACGCATTCGTTCCCCCATAGCTCGGAGCCATACTTCCAAGTGGTTTGAGAACTACATTGTACAAAGTACCTTGTACCCCAATTTAAGCGGAGAGCGAGCATTTATTAGCCAGTTTGGCTTCTTACTTTTAATTTTAGTTGTGTTCTCTTGGCTTCGATGTGCATTCGCCTTGAAAGTCGTCTATCAAGGTGGACTCCAAGATATGTTACTTTAGTTGTTTGTGGTATATGGATTTGTTGTTCAAAAGATGGTGGGGGCAAGTTTGTCTATTAAGGGTAAAAGTAACGTGTTTGCGCTTTTGCTCGTTAACCTTTATGGGCGAATTTGTCTTGCCGTTGCACAAAAAGGCCGAGATGAGCTGACTATATTTTGCGTTGCTCTCTTAGGGCACTTAGATCGACTTAGAATGGCAGTAACATCAGCAAATGTTGAAGCTAATTGTAAGGCCGGTTGTCGGAAGGCCTGCTGTGTAGATTATATACAGCGTTGGTCCCAAGCACGCTGCCTTGAGCTTACTCCAGCTTCGATTGGATGGTAATCGGAGAGGAAATCTTCCCACCGTACTGCGAAACTTCTATAACAAGATATAATATCCAGTATTTTGTGAGTGTTCTGTGGTAACAAATTTTGAATTTTTTTAATCAAACCGTCTAACCAAACGCGGTCCGAAGGCCTGGGCGACATTTCAGAAAGTCTGCGGAACGTACTCTCGAGCTTTCAAATGTATTTCGTGTCTCTGAGTTTATTCGGTTTTGCTTGTTCAATGGTTCCGTGTTAGCCCCATTTCATCATGCTGTTGAATATCGTGGTGAGAAGATTTACTGCTTAGCTCGGCAATTCCATATTCATTTTAGGGAGATTAGAACGTGTCCTGGCGCTTTCTTTTTCCTGAGCCTCTATCACTCTATCACAGGGTAGCCTCTGGAGTGATGATTGTTGGGAGCACAAAGCTGTTTGTTGATGGAAAAGCGGTTTGAAGACGTTTTCCAGATGCGCAGAAAATACATTCGCCCTCTCTTCGTTGCTGCGAGCCCACTCTCCTGTTTGTGTGTGTAATGGCGATTCACTTTCGATTGGTGGACTTATACCCGATTTATCTTTCCCTAGTGGATATCGTCTGCTGTTAGGGAGAGATTCTGCAAATAGGGCTGTGCGTAGAAGATAGTTGGCTGTTTTAAGCCGCTCCTTCGAGGCAGGCGATCTGTGGGCTTGCCACTCCTCCGAAGCCTTCTCTTATTGCGTAGCAGTTCGTTGATATGCCCGGAAGCTCGACTGTTGCTAAAATTAGAATTAAAATTACAAGCCGATCTAGTAGGTGTGGAGTGTTGAGCAGCTAGTGACATAACAGACACTAGTGCTTCAACTGAGCTGTCAATCTCTTCTTTTTGGTACATGTTTGGGAAGCCATCAATATGGGTACTTACATACTTTCTATATTTAAGCCAATCTGTTTTACTAGAAGTTAGAAGATGAGTTAGTTTAGAAGCTGTGGATGGTCGTAGAGAAGAATTAAAATGGACGAGTGATCCGATGAAAGACCTGATAAGTGTTCCACATGAACATGACCTCTAGGCACTCTTCTTGTGACGGCAAAATCCATCAGGTCAGGCTTCTTCTTAGGATCTGTTGGCCAATATGTAGGCTTCCCTGGAGAGATAAGGTCAAGCTTGTTTCTTGGTGTTATTATAGCGTTGTACAGCTGTCTTCCTTTGGGGTTTGCTGTCTTCCCATGGGGTGTTTCCATTGAAATCACCGAGCCGCTATAAAACGGTCACCTAATAGGTCAAAGAGCTGTACAAATTCATCCTCGAAAATGCAAAAGCGTTAAGAAACCGCTTTGGGTATCGATTGTGTATTGATGTAGCTTGTAAAAAGGTTGTTGCGACTGATGGCAACTCATAATGCCTGATGCGTTTCTTGATCAGTATGCCAGTGCCGCCATAAGCCTGACCGTCAGGATGGTTTTTTTTATAAAATGAATAGGCATTTCAGGTGAAAGTAGTTTTTGTTGGTTAAGTGGAAATTCTAATATAAACCTTGCGTCAATGTTATGCGGTCACAACGACCGACTGCTCGAAATTCATTTGTGGTTTGATATGCCAGTTTCAATTCGGGAACATGTTTTTGGAGATCATATAAGCCGACTTCTTTAGGTGATTAATAGCTCCAGAAGGAGATTTTGAGAGCGCATAAGTTACTGCAGCGTTAATTGTATTTAAGCCTACCATTATGTTGGTATAGTCCACTAACTCTCCTTCTAAGCCACTTGGCAAACATTATATATTTACATTCACATGTTAGTTAATAGGTTTCTGGAGTCTGGTTCCCAATGTTTGTTTGCTTGCACTTGTATCAGCAGTTGTTTGCTGAACTGTCACCTTACCAATACTGGGGCGTTCGCCCCGTTGTTGTTACCTTAAACGCCTGAGCAAAAAAGACTCCCGGGATCGTGGTCGTTGATATAAATGGAGAACTGTTTCGGGTTACAGGATTTCGAGCTGAAGTTATGTGTTGGCCTAGTCGACTTTTCAACTCTTTATAGACAGGGCAACCTCTGTAATTTGCAGCGTGGTTTCCCCCACAATTACTACATGTTATTGCAGAATGGTTATTCTATTTATTGGGCAGGCCTCAGTTAGTGTGCATCTCCGCAGGCAACCCAGACTGCACGTAGAGTGCAGTAAGTCTTCGTATGACCGTATTCCTGACAATTCATGCATTGCATGAATTGCAGAATGGGCCCCACTTGTGGGGCTCGCGAACAAGTGATCCTACGGTGCAGCAGATATTTGAAGCTTATAAATTGGGTGGACTTCATTATTTTTTAGTTTCAAAGTTTCCGGCTACAACTCTACCTTGAACATTGGCTGCGGAACTTTGTTTATTCAATCTGTTCATAGCCTGATTGACATTAAATCCCTTTTCTTTAAGTCCAGTTATGATCTCAGAAATAGGGACTGTTGCTTCGATGCCTTTTATTACTACTTGGCATCCTTTGCAACTTTTAAGTTGGTAGAGTGTAGTAATTTATTTTCCCGTTGTCAGGGTTTTGGCAACGGATCGATAGTCTTGTTCGTTTGTTCCTTGTATTTTTGTTTCATTTATGTTTCCCTTTTAAGGATTTAGCACATAAATTGTTTGCTCCACTATTTGATCAGTTATTTTTTGACCAATTCAGAACAATTTGCCTGACGTACAAGGCGTGGTGGTGGCCTTGAATTTGCTTGGTCTGAAGAGGTTTTGAGGAGTATCATCTTCTTTGGGTCCCTCAAATGAAAATCTATTTCTTGTTATTGCATTGTTTGTACTTCTTCGTGACTTTGATGTGTATTTGTTTTTGGCTGCTTTATTGGGCTTAATTTTCTTTTAATGCACATATCGATCGATTCCGGTTTTAATTAACGATCCATTAACATTTTTGATATTTTTGGGTTGGGTATTGGCTAGCTTGTCAGTAAGGGCTGCAGTTGATGTGGTTGTTGTTACCGCTAGTGTCAATGTCTCAGTCTTAAACGATGGCATTGTACCGGTCGTTTTTGTTGTCAGCAGATCGTTGGTAATGTTATATGGGTCGGGGGACAGGCATTCGGCACTCCACGGCTGTTTTTGTGATGCGCCACTTGGACATAATAAGGCGGGAGAGAGCGAGCGTGCTCTCCCGTGCTCACTTAGTGTTGCAGTTGTTGTCAGTTCTAACTCTTCCGCTCTTTTGGAGAAATAAGCGTTGTTTCTAATTGACGAGAGCCGACGTTCGTCTTGTTGTTGTTGCCGAGGCTTGCTCATTATCGCTCTTCATTAAAGAGCTGCTGCTCTTAAACCAGTTGGCTTTGTTTATGATCAGCTGTATTATTGTTTATTTCGTAGTTCGAACACAACTTTAAATATTTGTAGGCAACACGAGTACATGTACCCATGCGTTACCTCAGCGTCTTTTCGCGAAATGGAATTCGGCTATTTACGATGTATTTTTTTGCAATTACCACGGCGGAGCGATATAAAACACGTCTGTTCTCATTGACGAGTAGCAAGAGTTTTGTCCTATCTCGAACTCAATATCTGTAACGAACCGCAAGATATAGGAAGTCATTCCTTGGATTTACCTCGGGCAGTGGGTAAGCTCGGCGAAAATAGCCAATGCCTTCGAGGACAGTTGCCCTCGCCAGCAGACAGAAAAGAAAAAAGACGCCCCCTGGTGGAACGCCAGCCTGGAACGGCTCCGCAGCTCCATCCGCCGGCTCTTCAACGGAGCAAAAGCGCCCAGGAAAACTGAGGACCCAATTTAAGAAAGGATCTCGTTGCTCTCCAAAGGGATTGGAAAATCAAACGGAATAATAACTATAGAGACTACTGTGAAGCAATCAGCACAGCCCAGGAAGGGCAAGATTGCACAAGGTTATGGCCAAAACTGCACCAGAAAGTATTCTAACCCTGAAGAAAAGTAAAGAAAGAACACCTACACTTCCGATGACAGGGATAAACAAGCATTACTCTTTCAAACATACTTCCTTGGAGCTCACCCCTGGTGCAGGATGCATCCACCCCAGTGGAGGTAGTGTTCATTCCGAGACACTCCAGACCGAGTGCAAGGGACTGGGAAATTCCCAAGTCTCTAGTCGCTCGGAAAGACTTAAATGAGCAATTTTGACCTTTCAACCATTTAAGTCACTAGGTCTTGATGGTGTCTCACCATTCTTCCTACAGCAGGGACTGGATCTACTCCTAACCCGCTTGAGGAAACTAATGTTGAATAACCTGGCAATTGGACACATCCCCAATACGTGGCGTAGAGCTAGGGTGGTCTTCATCCCCAAAGTCCCGGGAAGAAAGACACCACCAACCCCAAGTCCTTCAGACCTGTTAGCTTAACTTGGCTTTGTCTCCAAAAAATATTGGAAAAACTGTTAGACTACTATATCAGCAGCATAGTTCTCAAAGACAGTCCGCTGCAATCCATGAAGCATTCTCTTTTAGGCAAAGCAGGTGATGACGGTCCACAAGAACTATACCTTATTCTTCTTTTGTGAAGGGGCTATCGAATATGTGAAGTTGCAATCACGCCTTTCTAGATATACTTTCTTAGCAGCCCTCATTAGAAATATTGATTCCAACAACAAGAAAGGTGGATT
>NW_025064271.1:0-4130 GCF_018152265.1 Drosophila ficusphila
TTCCCTGTCAGAAAACTGCAGGTAAATCATGGGGGACGTCCCCAAACGTATCAGATGGCTACCTATTATTTTGATGCCAATACTCTTATTAGGTTCAGTAGCTTGGGGTAAAAGAGCGAAGCTCATTACCGCACAGAAAACAAAGCAAGTAAAGCTGATGTGATAAGAGGGAACACCATTTTAGTTCTGGTTCAGTCAAACTGCTCGTCCCTTTATTGTTTGAATTCAAGTTCAAGCTATGAAACTTATGATATACATAGACTTATTTACTTAAATGTACGCTGGACAATATACATTGTGTATATTCTGTTCAAAATTCCATCCAGACTACACTCCAAAGATGCCGAGCGTATGTATGACAGCAGCAATGAGGACCTGTCCCACTACGGCACTGGAAGTTCTCCTTGAAGCTCAATCGATCCACTGCGTAATCGAAAACTACAGCAGAAAGCCACCCTTTCAAGAATCACTTCTGAGGGTAAAAATAGTGGCCGCATCCTCAGCTCTAGAGATGCTGCAGAATCAACTAGTTGACTTTCGCAGAGTTCACATCAGGGACAGAAATGACAGTAGAATTCATCTTCGAAAAAGAATTTCTCTGCTCATCAAAGTAACAAGAAAAATGGACCACCATGACGGAGAGTACACTCCATGACAAGACACACCATAGCATGGTATACGGACGAGTTCCTATCCACTAAAGCATATCCTTAGAGTAATATGGCTACGAATTAAGTACGATGAATCTTTGGGCCGTTCACCAGCATATTCCAAGCTGAGAGTATGTGCCATAGCAATGAACGAAGAGCTGAACTGTCTAGAAGTCTCTACTCAGTTAAAGAAGAGCAAACTTCAAGAGAAATCGACTTGCTGCGAAGAGAAATGGAGCTGCTTCGGTTGGAAAAGGAACTGCTACAAAGAGATAACGAATTATATAAAAAAGATGAGTGAGTCAAAACCACCGTTACAAGTTGAGAAAGAAAAAAAGAAATGCTCCCAGAATACGATGGCGAAACGAAATGTTAGTGCCTAGCTCACGCGCATAAGAATATTTAAAGTAACATACGATCTGACCGAAAATAAAGTGCGTGCGCTTGTCTTTAATAAACTAAAGGAGCCAGCACAAGTCTGGTTACACACAAGCACAGATTGGCTTGGTGAGCCAGTGGACATACTGTTGGCAACGATGGAAAAATTGTTCGCTCCAAAGGAAAGTGCTATTGGGATGCGCAAAGTTCGAAGCCCGCAAATGGTGTGTTGGAGAGCCTTTCTCCCAATTGCTTCAATGACAAATTATGCTCGCCGATGGAGTACAACTTTCTGAAGACGAATTGATTGAGTACGTAATCTATGGCATTCCTAACGATCAGATTCGTACGAGTGCATACATAATGCGCTTCAAAACAGAAGATGACTTGCTGTCCGCGTTGGTAAACGTGTTCCTACCGGTGCCACGTAGGGTGGCGCACCCCAGTGCCCCTACTCCGAAATGAGAAGCCAGCTGTCCGCTGTTATAACTGCAACTGTGTTGGCCATGTGGCGGTGGACTGCCGCAAACCCAAACGTGGGCCTGGGTGCCTGTTATGTTTGCGGAGAAATGGGCCGTTTGGCAGCGGCCTGCGCGCAGCATAAGAAGAAGAAGAAGAAGGACGACCCTAAAGATTTGAAAGCCTGTAAGCATCATTAAAAGATATTTTGTTCGGCCAGTGTCAATTTGAATTCTGCACCTGAAGCCGAGTATTTTGTTTTTAAATAAAGTAAACTTATTGTCTATGGAAAAATTTTTGTAATCATCGAAGTCTTTAATAAAAACGTACGAATAGAAATGCTGGTTGTTTCCGCAGAATCTATGAGCAGCCTCGTTTTTTTGTTGGGAAGAGATTTTCTTAAAGTCAGTAGCATAGAATTAGTAATGCACTAAAAATGAATTAAAACCAAGAAATGAATTCAAACAAATACAAGACCCAAATAGAAACTGATACAAATTATATTGATAATTTTGAGGAAAAACTACTAATGATTGATTATGAACCGAATGAACTAACAACTGCAATCAATTGTGAAGGTTTAAACCTTAAGTATAAAAATCGACTTGAACAAATTTTTCTGAATGGTATGTCACACAGAAAGACCAAAAGAACCCAAAACAAAATGTAAAATGAAAATAGTATTAAATGATCCTAAGCCGTTTGGCTGTAGCCCAAGACGATTGTCCTATGCAGAGAAAAATGAGCTTCATAAAATTTTAAGCCTAGTTAGTCTGAATTTGTGTCACCAATTGTATTGGTTAAGAAGGCTACAGGTGAACTTCGAATGTGTATAGATTTCAGAAAGTTAAACAAAATGACATCCAAGGATAGCTACCCCATTCCATTAATAGATGATCTGTTAGACCAGTTGGCCTGGTAACGGCTGGTTTACTAAACTTGGCCTTAAAAAATGGTTTTACCATGTTTTTATGGAGGAGATTCAGTGAAATATACTTCGTTACCACGCCACTAGGGCAATTCGAATTTTTGAGGATGCTATTCGGGTTAAGGAACGCACCTTCGACTTTTCAAGATTTGTGAATAAAATTTTCGGTGATTTAATTAAAGAAGACAAAGTGATAGTATATCTAGACGACATAATGATAGCTACTAAAGATTTGGATGAGCACTTAGAAATCTTGAAAGAAGTTTACGGAGAATGACAGAAAACAAACTGGAATTAAGGATAGACAAATGTGAGTTTTAAAAGAATACGAAATACTTAGGGTATACTATTGACGGAAATGGTATAAAACCAGATGGAAAAGGTATCGCGGCGGTCAGGTTTTCCTATACCAACTAAAACGAGTAAGTGCAAAGTTTTCTAGGACTCTGTTCCTATTTCCTTAGATTTATTGAAAATTTTCCAACGATAGCAAAACCCTGTACGATTTAACGAAGAAAAGTAAAAGTTCAGTTTTGGAAGGATGAACGAGAGGCATTTGAAGAGCTTCAACAGAAGTTAATTGACTCTCCAATACTCGCCCTGCATAGCCCCAATGATGAAACGGAGTTACACTGCGATACTAGCGCTATAGGTTTCGGATCGATTTTAATGCAAAGAAAGAAGATGGCAAATTCCATCCAGTGTTTTACTTTTCAAACGAACTACTGAAGTTGAGTTGAGATACCATAGTTTCGAGCTTGAAACCTCGCTATAATCTACGCCCTGAAACGTTTTAGGTATATTTACATGGAATACAGTTTAAAATTGTGACAGATTGCATTTCGTTAGTACTTACGTTGAACAAAAAAAGATATAAATCCGAGGATCTCAAGGTGGGCGCTACAATTAGAAAATTATGACTACAAACTGGAGCATAGAGCTGGCGTAAGAATGCAACATGTGGATGCTTTAATTAGTTGTACGAATATTATGGTGGTTGGTATAAATTCGTTTGAAGAAAATTTGATAATATGTCAAGGGAAAGATTCCAGAGATAGTAAAACTTAAGAAATGTAAGAAAATACAGAGCATAAATTCTATGAAATGCGCAATGGTATCGAATACAGAAAGATATGCCTAAAGATATGGAGACGCATGTTTTGTTCAAATATCATAATGCATTAGGCCATGGCAGCATAAACAAAGTAGTAGAAGTGATATCTAAATCATATTGGTTCCCTAAATTGAAAGAAAAAGTAGATTCGCATATTAGTCAGCTAAAACGACTAAATCAAAAGCTATAATAGCTCTCAAAAACTATTGTAGGACATATAGCAGGCCAAAATGTTGATCTTAGATAGAGGTACGTGCTTCACATCTAGCGAATTTGAAAATTTTTAAGAAGACAGAAACATACAGCACATAAAAATCGCGACTGGATCACCTCAGGCAAATGGACATTGAGTGGAAAAAATAAATCACGCAGTATTGGTTAATGATCGCTAAACTTATGAACTCAGAAAAAAACTTTGAAGATGTGTTAGAAGCAACAGAGTTCGGTTTAAATAACACAGTGCATAGAACAATAAATGAACACCCTAGCGTTATGCTGTTTGGTGTTGAACAAAGGGAAACTAATTGATTGTCTCAAAGAAAGTGTGCAAGAGTTAGAAAACAATGTTAAGGTCTATTAAAGATATTCCGAAGTAGTGCTC
>NW_025064272.1:0-45847 GCF_018152265.1 Drosophila ficusphila
ACAGGCACAATTTCAAAACATTTTTGTTTTGCACGATGATGATTCTGATAATAACGGTGGTGTAAAAGTCGTCGAAATTATGGATGGAAGTTGATTTTTCTGAGAGATAAAATTTAATGTAATATATAAATAACGATATAATATTATAAATAACAACATATAAATTGCCATATTTGTGTACGATAGCGCAATAAATAAACATTGTATTCACCTCTCTCATAAATGATAGTACTTTTATACTTATGTATGTATAATTAAACACAACGTTAATATTAAAGTTTTCACTTCTGCCGGCACTCCCGGAGTGCTACCGGTGTTTTTTTTAAAGACATGGCTGTAAAATACATACATATATTAATATTTCAGTAGTTACGATAATAACATTGTTTCAACTTGCTTTCTTGTTTTAAATATCTCGCTACTGGCACTTCATTTAGATCTATATCTTTTAACTTTCGAATGGGTGCTTCAACGGTTCGTTCTATTGTGATAGAAACATGCGAAGCTTTGTGGACAGTTTTTCAACCTCTACATACATATGGCTGTTCCCACAGAACAAAATTTAGAATTTAATCGTCGTTTTCCAGAGCGCGAAGGTGTGTGGAATGTGCATTTGGCATATTTAATTCCAATATTATGGAAGCCAATTGAAACGACACCACCTAACGCAGAAATCATTGTTAAAGCAATTTGTATACTGCATAATACAATGTTGGATTTAGAAGATCTGGATACTCACATGGAAGAGGGAGAAAAATTTATAAGCAACAATCCAAAAAATATATTAGAAAGTTCAAAGAAAAGAGGTCGAATAATCAGAGACACGTTTCGTAGTTATGTTTGCAGCCACAGAAATGCTGATAGTATTTAAGAATTTGAATTTATAATTACCTCTTTTTGTATTAATTAATTAATTAAATTACTTACCATCAACATTTAATTCCTTTGAGATGTCGTTCCAATTTTGGTCGACAATGTGCCTATTGTGGTAAAATTTGTTCTGTTGGTCCCATAAACAACGTTTTTTGAAAACAGCTGCAATTTTAGAAAACACGTGCGTCAAGCAAATCAAAAATCAAAAGTGAATTGTAACATGCGCTGCGCCAAAGCATGGGTAGAAAGAGAGAGAAATAATAACAAAGGCAAAATAGCAAGCGATTCGTCTTCAAAATCAGTAGGGGAATTTTGTCAGAGTTGGGCCATCTCAATATTTCGAATATTCGTTCTAGTACCTTCTGTTTGTGGGTGTTTAGAAACTTCTATCGGTCACTCGAAACTTTCCACGTGACTACTTATTTCGGGATTTCATTTTTCTACGTGTCGTTGCCCTGTGAAAAATAAGTGCTCGAAAAAGTTTTTTTTAACCTGGCCGAAAAGGTGGAATAACACAAGATTACAACATGTCATCCGCAAAGTGAGCATAAAAATACGTTATATAGGTGTTATACTACAAAATACTAAGATATAGTTTCATTGATAGATATACATAGTTTGGCTATATCATACCATAATAGATTAATACCGCTTGTCGTCAGGGTTGGGCCACTCTTGTAATCAGGCTTGGGCCATCATAATTTTTACATTTTATTCGTGTATTTTCGATTTTTTGTTGTAATATTTAAGTTTTTTGTAGCAAAAATATGCAAAATAAATTAAATAGATTTCCTTAAAAAAATATTTCGATGGATTGAAAGAAGATGAATCATTTTTATCTTTTTCTTTAGTGTTTCTCGCTACAAACGAAAAAACAACTCTGAATAATTTGATATTGACTGTAATATCCCAAATAATTAAATAAATAAACAAAATAATGTCAGATTTACCTGAATTCAATTTTAATCCACCATGTTACGATATTGTCAACGATTTTCTGAAGGTGGCCCAAGGCTGACTACATTTTTTTTTTCAAACGCCTATAACTTTTTTTGTTTTTGTTTTTTTATTGGTGAACACTTTCTCTTGCTTGTACCTTTCCAAAATGTATAAACTTATTCTGAATTGTCATTCGTTCAGAACTTATGGACATAGGTCAAAAAATGGCCCAACCCTGACAACATTCCCCTACTGCACCGTTTGAAGCTGATTGCTTGCGTTTCGTCTTCGTCTTACGGACGAGCGAATTCATATAAATTGTTTTGCACTGTTTTTCGTCTTCAGCTTCGTTTTCATCTTAATCTTCGTCTCAGCGCGCACTATGTTTGCAGCCTAACAAAATTTAAACAAACCAAAACATAAATAAGCATTCAATACAAGGCGACGGAAATTTGCATTTTTCGTGGCCATCGCACACTAGTCACAATGCCCAATTTTTTACATAACCAATTTTTTTAAGTTACGAATAAAAAACATTTAATCTCCTTAGAATATACGTTGCATTTAAAAATCCCAAGTTCGTTACTGAAATTGCAGCCATGCTAAATTCGGTGCTCCTGAAAGTCAGCTGTTTGTGGATCAGAAACGTTGACTTTTTGGCGCGCTAAAAAATAGCACATTTTAAACTAAGATTGCAAAAGTTCTACTTAACATTTTAAAACAAAGTAAAATGGAAAATATTAGTGGAGGTATGTAAAATTTAAGTTTTTAATGCAATATTTGTTTAATGTAATGTGTCTTTGTTGTATGTATGTGCTTTTGTAAAGTTGTATATTAAACAATTTTATTCGTGGAATAAAAGTAGGTTGGATTGTGCCGGGTTTTTTTTGTTCTTGAATTTATTTAAAATAAGATGACATAAACCTTTTTTTGCTAGTTTTTGCTCCATTTTACAAAAAAATCTTTTTGCTAGACAACATAGACCTAAGATATGCAGAAATGCCAGAGTATTGGCTGGCACATGGACGCGAAACCGAAAGCCTTTACAACTTTGTGTTGCAGCATCGAATTGAAAACTTAATGCAAAACATAGAGGATCCTTTGAAAAAGAGGATTAAGAACTTTTTAATTCGTAATTCAAGAGTCCTTAGAAAACTTTATATAAAAAATCATGCTTATCTGATGAAAAACAACGATGTTATAATTTTATTTCCGTTATTTCTATATAGATTTTTTGATTTTTCCTATGGCAGCTAAAAGATATAGGTGTCCGATTTCTATGAAACTTTATTCTGATTTTAAGGGTTTTTAAAAAACTTGATACAGTAGAATCCTGTTATAACGACTCCGCTTATAGTGTCCGTCCGGTTTTTGCGACGAAAACTCCGTGGCTTGATTGGTCCCTATACAGACTTATAAACTAAAATCCTTCTGCTTAGTGCGTCTTCCGGGTATAACGACGAAAAATCTTCGGTCCCTTGAAAGTCGCTATAAGCGGATTCTACTGTATTTAAAAAATCATGCTCGTGGGATTAATTAATTATATATATATTTTTCGATCTCTCCTATGGCAGCTATATGATAGAGTTATCCGATTTTGATAAAATTTATTCCGAAATTCAATAGTCGTTAGAAAATGCCATTTAGAAGAAATCAAGTCGATCTGATCAAAAACAACGGTGTGAGAATTTTTTATTTATGCTTTTAAAGGCTTATTCCCAGACATATTTAGAGTACATTAAGCCAAAAAAAAAAAATTTCTAATTTTTTTCCCCCTTAAGTTGGAGTTAAACATTTTAAATATGTAACCTGTTGAACTCTTTCTATCGACTTCATTACCGCCCCAATCAGAATCAACATAACCTGTAAATATGTTTTCGTATTCTATATTTCTCTTAAAAATTAATTTCATTACAATGCTACCCTAAGATACCTCAAAATCCTTTATAAGTATAATTCAGCATTGTTTTTATTTGTGTATCGACTTAAAATATTTACTGCAGTGACAATATCTGGCCGTGTATAACATAATGTACATTAAGCTACCAATTAAGTTGCGACAAGGTGCATCATATTTCTCCTCAGAATTTAATAATTAATAATTAAGTTTAGTTGGGAGCGGAATACTGACTGCTTTACAGTCCCCCACTTAAATATATAATATTTGACTTTAATATTAGTATTATTAATATTAATAATATTCAAATTTTGATGAACAATAAATAATGATTTTGACCAAGTAAAACAAATGAGGAGCGTAGTTTTTGTTTTATTCGTCGCATCAGGTCATACTATACCTTTTTGGAAAGCTCATTTTACGCGCTAACACGTGTTTGATTGATTGTCTTTTCTTTTAAGTCGTTAGTTATAGCGTCGCAATCATGGAGCAAAATAATATTTTACAGTACTACTACGATAAAGGCAAAAATGCATCTCAAGCCGCCAATAAAATTTGTGCAGTTTATGGACCCGATACAGTTTCCATTTCCACCGCACAACGATGGTTTCAACGTTTTCGTTCTGGTGTAGAGGTGGTCGAAGATGCGCCACGCTCCGGAAGGCCTGTCGTCGAAAATTGCGATAAAATCGCTGAATTGGTCGAAAGAGACCGGCATAGTAGCAGCCGTAGCATCGGTCAAGAGCTGGGCATGAGTCATCAAACCGTTATTAACCATTTGAAAAGCTTGGAGTCACTAAGAAGCTCGATGTATGGGTGCCACACGAATTGACGCGAAAAAACATCTTTGACCGTATCGACGCATGCGAATCGCAACAAAATCGACCCGTTTTTGAAGAGTATGGTGACTGGCGATGAAGTGGGTCACTTACGATAACGTAAGGCGCAAACGGTCGTGGTCGAAAAGCGGTGAAGCGGCACAGACGGTGGCCAAGCCTGGATTGACGGCCAGGAAGGTTCTTCTCGCACCAAGTGATTACCACCTGTTTCTGTCCATGGAGAACGCGCTTGGTAGTCTGAAGTTGGCCACAAGAGAGTCCTGTGCAAATTGGCTCTCCGAGTTATTTGCCAATATGGAAGCGAGATTCTATGAGAGGGGCATTATGAAGTTGGCATCTCGTTGGGAACGCGTCATCGAACAAAACGGCGCATATTTGACTTGAATCGCATTATTGTAACCAATTTTATGAACAATTGAAAATTCAATAAAAATACCGCAAGACTTTTTTGACAACCTAATACTTTATATTAGGTTGTTTGGTAATGACATACCGGATTTTCCATTCAAATTTCGCGCTTCGCTTGTGAAGTCAAATATAATCGTATCTGGCAATGCTGTATATCGTTTGAAAAGTATTGACATCACCTTTAAAATGACATATAGTTTGTTTACATGAGCTTCAACGTTAAAAAAATACAATCGACTGAAAGCAGTTCACAAACGCAGAAATTCGGGCAATTTCGAAATTTTTTTTCGCACAGGGAAAAACAGCTGCAGAATCTCGCAGACAGATTATTGCTGTCATGGGAGATAACAATATTTCGATTCAAACCGCCGAACAGTGGTTTAGGCGATTCCGAAGTGGCAACTTTGATACCGAAACACCCAAGCCTTCCGGACGACCAGTGACCGTCGATACGGAAAAAATCATGGAAATAGTGGATCGAGATCGTCATGTGACTATTAGAACCATCGCAGAGGAGCTGCAACTAAGCACGGAAACCGTCCATTGGCACTTAAGGCAGGATTGTGAAAATCGAATCGCCGAGTTTTTTGCCAGTAGGGACAAGGACTTCTTTAGGAGAGGCATATACAAGTTACCATGAAAATAGCAGGAAATCATCGAAGACAACGGTACATAGGTATAGCACTTAAATCGGACAATGCTAACTATGTTAAAGTCGTCGTCAAAAATCAATAAAGAAACCGGCATGTCATTACCAAACAACCTAATATATAATCTGATGGCTGAAATTTTGCCTGAAAACGTAATGCAAGAAAACTTTCTTTCTGCGCCTAAAACCTTGGAACTATCCGAGAGCTTTTTTTATTTCAGCATCAACATAAGCAACAAAATTCTTAATCCTCTTTTTCAAAGGATTATCTATGTTTTGCATTAAGTTTTCAATTCGATGCTGCAACACAAAGATGTAAAAGCTTTCGGTTTCGCGTCCATGTGCCAGCCAATACTCTGGCATTTCTGCATATCTTAGGTCTATGTTGTCTAGCAAAAAGATTTTTTTGTAAAATGGAGCAAAAACTAGCAAAAAAGGTTTATGTCATCTTATTGTAAATAAATTCAAGAACAAAACTGCATTAATAGTTTTTATAATCCGGCACAATCCAACCTACTTTTATTCCACGAAACACGAAAAATGCTAGGTTAAAATTGTTTAATATACAACTTTACAAAAGCACATACATACAACAAAGACACATTACATTAAACAAATATTGCATTAAAAACTTAAATTTTACATACCTCCACTAATATTTTCCATTTTACTTTGTTTTAAAATGTTAAGTAGAACTTTTGCAATCTTAGTTTAAAATGTGCTATTTTTTTAGCGCGCCAAAAAGTCAACGTTTCTGATCCACAAACAGCTGACTTTCAGGGGCACCGAATTTAGCATGGCTGCAATTTCAGTAACGAACTTGGGATTTTTAAATGCAACGTATATTCTAAGGAGATTAAATGTTTTTTATTCGTAACTTAAAAAAAATTGGTTATGTAAAATATTGGGCATTGTGACTAGTGTGCGATGGCCACGAAAAATGCAAATTTCCGTCGCCTTGTATTGAATGCTTATTTATGTTTTGGTTTGTTTAAATTTTGTTAGAGATCGCAGATTTTTAAGTGTTGTGAGACGACAAGCAATCGGTTTTTATGTTGTCGGACTGCTGGCATTGGGGAGGACTCGGCCCAAAGCATGGTATAATAAGTACAAGGTAGTCTCGTAGGCTTTTTTCCCCCTATTGCGAACTACAATGAGTGCGAGTGAGAGGGTGTTTTCCCGTAAGTGCGAAAGAGACAGAAACAGAGTGTGCTCTTTAGCCCATATACTGTGCATGGGGTTTAAAATTGACTGTAATATAGAAACATTTGAATTTTTTTTTATAATTTTATTTTGAGGAGCTTTGAGATTGATATTTATCTTTGCTTTATTTTTTGAACATTTAGTTTTTTGTTAAGTTTTTTAACTCAAAAAAAATTAGATTTTTAAAATAATACTTTTTTATATCTAAGTTAATTTCTAAATGCTCAGCAGCCTTTAACAATTGGTCCCTTACATTAATTTTGACTTCAAATTCAACCTTAAATAATTTTAAAAATATAATTTCTTACTCTTTTATCTCGTTTAAAAATTGTTGGGATGGCTTTATAAGGCCGCCACGCGACACTTCGTCCACTTATGTAAATTTTGGCGACGAGATATCGTTGTTAATTTTTAATTTTTTTTATGATGAAACCTGCTATATACTCTAGAGCATCCTCCGCCAATTCGTCTATGTCAATATCTATTTTGTCAATGTCAATGACCGTTTGGTCCATGTCAATATCCGCTTCAAGGTTGTCCAAGTTAAAATCATCAAGTTCGTCCTTTTTCGGTGTCTGTTGGTTTTGAAAATTGAGAGTTAACCAACTATCGGTGTTGTCCTCGTCCACATTGCCAGGGGCTGGGAATCTTCATCCGTTCTGGTTGCAACCAAATATGTATATACCGTCTGGAGGGTGTTTTCTCCGGATGTCTGGAGGGTCCAGCATTGTGGGGTCAACAAACTTTAAGGCCTCTTAAATGCCGCCAAAATTGTATATTATATTTATACATGTTTTAAGAATATACAGTGAAATTTTTAAAGAAAATAAATTAAATATTTTTTAAGTTAAAGTCAATCTCCAACGTCGATAAAAAAGGGCCTTAACTGCTGCAGTAATTCCGGCCTTCTCCGTGAATGAAATCATAAAATGATTTTAAGTCAATTTTTTTTAAACGTCCATGAAATTGGTTTATTTTCACCAAAATCAGAAGTTTGCAACGCAGTGAAGGAGACACCTCAGACCCCATAAAGTATATATATTCTTGATCAGCATCACGAGCAGAATCTGAATACGTCTGTACGTCTGTCCTCCTGTCTGTTTCTACGCAAACTAGTCTCTCAGTTTTAAGCTATATGGCTGAAACTTTCCCAAAAGTTGTGTAGTTATTGCACGCAGTATATAAGTCGGAACGGGCCGGATCGGCCGATTATATCGGATAGCTCCCATACGAGGGAATGAAATGAAAAATTCTCACACCGTTGTTTTTGATCAGATCGACTTGATTTCTTCAAGATGGCGTTTCCTAACCACTATTGAATTTCGGATAAAATTTTATCAAAATCGAATGACTCCACCATGTAGCTGCCATACAAAAGATCAAAATATATACATATATATATATAAATAATGAAAAAAAAAAATACAACGTCGTTGATTTTTACGTGCATGATTTTCAAAACATAGAGTTTTTTAATAACCCTTGAATCGAGAAAAAAAATTTCATTAAAATCCGACAACGTTATCATATAGCGGCCTTAGGAAAGATCGAAAAATCTATATAGAATATATTATAACATCGTTGTTTTCAGACAAGCTTAATTTTTGAAATAGAGAGTTTTCTAACAGCTCTTGAATTGCATATTAAATTTCATCAAAATCGGACAACTATATCATATAGCTGCAATACGAACAATAGTCGAAAATATGGAAAATTAAAAGAAAAATCGTCATAGTTGCAATGTTGTTTAGCCTTTATGCATTTCGATCGACATATTTGATGACTGCAAGGTATATAAGCTTCGGGTTGCCGAAGCTAGCTTCCTTTCTTGTTAAACATGAAGTAGCATTTTTAAGCCATAAATGTACAAATAAAGGCCAGATGATAGTAAATTTAAAACAATAAAAAACTAACACCTGAAAATGAAGCAAAACGATTCATAGCATTCTGCAATTACTATCCCCGATTTATACCTAATTTTGCAAAGTCAGCACGCCATATTACAAGATTATCTCGAAAAAACCTTACCTTTGACTGGTCAAAAGAATGTCAAACAGCATTTAATTATCTAAAAAATTCTTTTTGTCCTAGAACCCCTAAAATTGGCATTTTTCGTGCTTGTATTCCGTGCGGTAAATCGCTGATTTCAGCTGTTTTTCAGGGATGCATGCCTGGTTACCAAACCATAACCCGTGCGTAATCGGTAGGGGAGAGTGGTCCCATACCGACCGGTCTTACCATACCGACCCCCCGCCCCCCTCCCATGTTTCTCAGAGATGGCGATGCTAGCCGAATTGTCGGTAACGTCAGTGAAAAGCTGTTATAACACAGACATTTTGGAGATAGATAGCCAATTTGACTTCTTTTGTTTCACTGCAATTTTTCCGTTTGTTTTGTTTCAACGCCTGTGACATTCATTTTTGAGCTTTACTGAACTTGAGCTTAAATATTTTTAAAGTTTTTTTTCTCCGCATAAAAATCGGAGGGTAAGGTTTTCTGATAGTTGATAGTCCTAGCTGTCATTCACGCTATTAGAATTACATCGCTCTTTGCGTCATTAGATAATGGCGAGCAGTTAATTAGAAAAGGTTGTGGTGGTCCGAAACCGACCGCGAAGTGATGGTCCGAAACCGACCCCCATTTATTGGCAGCTTAATATGTCATAGCGTAGTTTTGAGGGAAAATATGAAAAAGTAAACAAGATTCAGTAAAGAAAAGTAACAGAAACAGCAAAAACATCAGAAGAAAGCGAAGAGACAGTCATCAACGAGCGGCTTTCGAAGAACAACGCGAAAACTTACTATGAGAAAGAGGACAACTCAGACATCATCAATTGACTACAGTGCCCTTTATTTCATACATTAATTTTTATTTTCTGGAAAGAACCTTCAATATATTTCTTAATAAACGTCAAAATCATTAAATTCTATTTTATGTTATTAAATTTTTCTGTTAAGAAATAGGGGGTCGGTTTCGGACCACTACTTTTGAGTACGACCAAAAAGTGGAGTTTTATATTTGCCTGAATATCTAACGCTTCAAAGCACCTACGCACTTACTAATCAATTAGATGTATAGTAAACTGATCCCTCTACATAGTAAATTTTTGAACTGAACTGAAAAATGGATTTTTCTCACCTTTGCCATTTAGGGGGTCGGTATCGGGCCACCCTCCCCTACTACAGGCAGTTTTGCACGAGATTTTCGACAGATACGGTAAAAAGTAAAAAAAGTAAAAGTAAAAAGAGTAATGTTAGAATAGTGAGCAGTGGTTTGTCGAAATCGATCGAAATACATATGGAAGAAGACGAAATGTTGCCTGGCACACCTCCCGAAAAGTGCAAAGACAATGAAAATGGAGGTGGTTCGAGGGAGTCAATGTTCGACAAGGTTGACTGATAAACCAAAAAATGTACAGAACAAACATTCAGATCTTCCACATTTTTATAAGAAAAAGAGAATCGAGGTTCCTGCGAAATCAAGAGTCAAGAATGAAACAGTGTCCAAAGAAAATGAAGACAAAGCTGTGTACAATTTTTATAATTGTACGGTGTATTTTAATAATAAAGAAGGGGAGATTTTAGTTTCCGGTGCGCTAAGATTTGAGGACATATTTTGGGTAATTAGCCCAAAATAAACACTTTTTACTAAATAAAATTTTTTGATTTCTCGCACCGTTTACGAGATATCGAGCCTTAAATTTCCGATTATATCCTGAAAGCCTTTACTATCGCGGAAGACACTTCTGAGTAGGGTTGCATGATACTTCAAAAATATCGTATCAATAATATTTCCACTTTTTAAAAATATCATCGTGATTTTTTTTAAATATTTCGCAAAAATATCGATATATCGAGTATTTTTGATATTAAAATAGATTTTTTTAAGCTCCCAAAAATAGGTTTGTTTTGTTTCATTTAATTCATAGGTAACATTTATTATATTCGTTTCTTATATAAACTAAAAATTCATAAATTCTTATATATACAGTATAGTACTTATATATAAATAGTATACATAGTACTAACATTTTTTACATCTGTTTGGAAAAACAAAAAATTAACCAATTCGTTTTTTTTTTATACCCTTGCAGAGCAAAAGGGTATTATAATTTCAGTCAGAAGTTTGCAACGCAGTGAAGGAGACACCTCAGACCCATAAAGTATATATATTCTTGATCAGCATCACGAGCAGAATCGGAATACGTCTGTCCGTCTGTCCGTTTCCGCGCAAACTAGTATCTCAGTTTTAAAGCTATCTTGCTGAGTTATCTTGCTGAGTTATTGCACGCAGTATATAAGTCGGAACGGGCCGGATCGGGTGACTATATAGGATAGCTCCCATACGAGAGAATGAAATAAAAAATTCTTACTCCGTTGTTTTTGATCAGATCGACTTGAGTCCTTCGAGATGGCGTTTTCTAACTGCTATTGAATTTCGGATAAAATTTTATCAAAATCGGATAACTCCATCATATAGCTGCCATAGGAGAGATCAAAAAATATATATTTAAAAAATGGAAAAAAATTATAATGTCGTTGTTTTTAATGCCACGAGCATGATTTTTGGAACATCAAGTTTTTCAAACACTCTTAAATCGAGAAAAAAAATTTCATAAAAATCGGAGTACTATATCATATAGCTGCCATAGGAAAGATCAAAAAATCTATATAGAAATAACGGAAATAAAATTATTACCTTGTTGTTTTTCATCAGACAATCATTATTTTTGGAATATAGAGTTTTCCAATGAGTCTTGAGTTACATATTAAATTTCATCAAAATCGGACGACTATATCATATAGCTGTCATATGAACAATATGGAAATCGTCATAGATTCGATGCTGTTTAGCCCTTTTGTATTTTCATAGATATTTTCATAGATAATGACTGCAAGGGTATATAAGCTTCGGCTTGCAGAAGCTTCCTTTCTTGTTTAAACTAAATAATAAAACTAAAAAACAAAATAAAAACTAACTAATTTTATGTCGAGAGGTAAACTTTTTTTAAACCGTAGGTCTAACAAAGATGACTTGGCCAGTATTTTATTGCATAGTAAGGATTTAAAACGATCTTGTTATGTGCGGCCAAACGTAAAAATTTAAAAACCAAAAAAAAATGTAAACAATATATGTTTACCAACGGCCGCCGATAACAGGTTATCGATTCTGCGTGAGTCCAGACAGGGTTGCGACCTTTTAAGCCTCTGGAACTGGTTCCCCAGGAATGACTGACTCCAAAAAGGTGAATTTGAAAAATTTTGAGTATTTTTTTGGCGAAGAGAGAATAGAAAAAGAAAAAGTGCATGAGGTCCAAGAGGTTATATCGAAGTAATCAAGAAGGTCTAAAATTTTCAAAAATTATAAAAAAATTTTTCATGAAAAAATCAATCCCGGAGGAGATATTGGAGCTTATTTTCTTGGACAAGTTGAAGGAGGAGACACACCCAAAAGAAGAGGGCAACTTTTTTATAAAGAAAAAAATTGGCCACTCATTGCTGGGTGGCCCCCAGGTTTTTGTAGCTTAGCTATTTATTTATTAAAAATTAATTAGAATTAAGTAAACAAAAGCAGAAACCAAATGTGAAGTCCATATAAATGAAGTAATCAGATAGTCCAAATATTTATTCCAAAAGAATTAAAATAATCACATATTTATTTATTTATTATCTTGATATAAACATGTGATATAGCCAGATTTATTTATTTTTTATTATGCACTATTTATTTATTTAATAAATTATAACGAGTTAAAAAAAAGAACATGAGTGAATAGAGTATTTAACAAGGGGGGTGAGATGAGCACGTATTTCCACAAATAAGATAATAGGGAGGTGCAACATAAGATGCACCCATGGTTGGGAGGGCCTCCGAGGACTCTAATCATATCTTTTGAGTCCATATGTACAGTGCCGGATTAAGCTAGCGCGGGGCCTGTAGCAAATTCTGTCAAGGGGCCCTTGCTTTGCTTTAGGTTCTCAAGTTTAGGGTATTAAATAAAACAAAATTGTTACAAATAAACTTTTCTGGATTTAATATGGGCAAATTTAGAGATAACACTTTCAATAACGACTTCTTTAAGCAAATCATGCTCTATATTCAACAAAGTGAGATGATTAAGACGTTCTTGGCCCGTTACTAGCTTTCAATACTCTCGAAACATGATCGATATGATAATCGATTCAAAAAAAGGTCAGCTATGTTCACTCATAAAATGAATCTATATTTTATAATAAATCAACAAACCACAGTAGATTGGATTGTGACTGACCACGTGACTGGGTCAATAAAATTTAAATAGTTTGCCTACTTTTTCTCGAAATACTGATAATCTATATAATATTAAAATCGATAAAAAAAAAGTACAATCTCGGCTACGTAAACTCGCAAAATAAATGTATACCTATATAAAAAATGAAAATCTGGCCGCTTGAAGGGTAGAAATGTGGTTTAATTTCAGATAAAATATAACGTGACGAAATCGAGTTTTATATTTTCAGATGGGAGTAAAGCATAGCCTAATCGCTTCACGCTTAAGTCATGCAAATTATATTTAGGTTCCTATCAAAATTTTTGAAGTGAAAACTTCTTTAGCGGCGCTGAGCACTTTTTTGTATGGGTAAAAACATTCAAACTCGCGTCAGAGTCCCGTTATGCTGATCGAAAAAGCGTAAGATCGTGGGAAAGGGAGAGGAACTAGTATCTCCCACTCTTTCTACCGCGCCTGAGTCATGGTACAATTATACAAGGTAGTCTCGTCGGCTCGTCAGTCCCCTATCGACACTACAATTAGAGCGAGAGAAAGAATGTTTTCCTACGAAAACCCGAGCGTTCGGGCCGATAGGGGAGTAAACCCGAACAATTCTGTAGCCGTCGAGACCACCTTGCAGGGGCGCACAGAGGTAGTCTGGGGCCCGAGCTAAAAATTCAATTTTGGGAGATTGTCAATCCTTACATATCATCATATATATCATATATCATATCGCGCGGGGCCCCCATAAGCCCGGGCCCGGGGCAAATTGCCCCCTTTCCCCCTCCGTGCGCCCCTGCTATCTTGTATAGTTGTACCATGACCGTGCCTGAGTCATGGTATAATAACTACAAGGTAGTCCCGACGCCGGCGTCAGTCCCTATTGCGCACTACAATGAGTGCGAGTGAAAGAGTGTTTTTCTGTAAGTAAGAAACAGAACAAGAAAGGAAGCTAGCTTCGGCAAGCCGAAGCTTATATACCCTTGCAGTCATATTTGATGAATGCTCATCAAATGCATAAGGGCTAAACAACATCGAAACTATGACAATTTTTCTATTCATTTTCCATATTTTCGACTATTGTTCATATGGCAGCTATATGATATAGTTGTCCGATTTTGATGAAATTTAATACGTAATTCAAGAGTAGTTAGAAAACTCTATATTCCAAAAATTATGCTTTTCTGATAAAAAAACAACGATGTTATTATTTTATTTCCCGTATTTCGATATAGATTTTTCGATCTTTCCTCTTGATAACGTTGTCGGATTTTAATGAAATTTTTTTCTCGATTCAAGAATTATTAAAAAACTCCATGTTTTGAAAATCATGCTCGTGGGATAAAAAACAACAACGCTATAATTTTTGTTTCATTATTTATATATATTTTTTTCGATCTTTTGTATGGCAGCTATATGATAGAGTTATCCGATTTTGATCAAATTTTATCCGAAATTCAATAGTGGTTAGGAAACGCCATCTTGAAGAAATCAAGTCGATCTGATCAAAAACAACTGCGTGAGAATTTTTCATTTCATTCCCTCGTATGGGAGCTATCCGATATAGTCGGCCGATCCGGCTCGTTCCGACTTATATACTGCGTGAGTTTAAGGAGGACTTTTATATGACAATAAGAATTAATTGTTTCGTAATTTTTGGTTTTCAACCAAAGCTGCCCTTTAGGACTCGCTCCCATATTGTCCGCTCTTTTATACATTTTTGTACAATAATCTATGTTACGCCTCGTATCTGCTTGCTGCAATTATTGCAAAAAGTATTTTGAAGTAAAAACTTCTTTAGCGGCGCTGAGCAGGGTAAAAACATTCAAACTCGCGTCAGGGTCCCGTTATGCTGATCGAAAAAGCGTAAGATCGAGGGGAAGGGAGAGGAACTAGTATCTCCCACTCTTTCTACCGTGCCTGAGTCATGGTCATGGTACAATTATACAAGGTAGTCTCGTCGGCTGCAAAATCGCTCGGGATTTCGAAGTGAGAGGTTGTCCGCGAACGATTTTTTTCTCAAAACGTTATCCCTTGTGTGCTTGTGATGTCTCTTCACAAGATTATAAAAACAAGCATAAGAGCAAAATGCTCTTTTCGAAATCGCTGAAGAGTTAGGCAAAAAGGATGACGAAATGAAAACAAAAATTCATAATTTGCGTACCCAGTTTTTGCAAGAGGTGCGCAGGGCGAAACAAAAGAAAAGTGGCCAGGGTCCATCGGACAACTATACCAGCAAATGGGAGTTTTTCAATGCGCTCAAATTTATAAAATTCAAAATTTTTTTTTACGGATAATTAAAGTTGCTAATATAGCAATAGCAGCAACTCTCGATTTTAGTGACGACATAATATTAACACGTCGTTATTCTTTGACTTTCACAAAACAACAGAACTTGCAAATGAGCGTCACTTGCAAGCACTGCAAACAAAAAATAAAAACACGTGTAGACATTAATGCAATATATTGCACGAAATAGCCATGCAAAAGTTTTCGTGCAAAACAAAAATTGATTGAAGCAAGAAATTTTCTGCAATATTTGCATAGGTGTAAACATTTGTGCAAACTTTTGGTGCAAATTATTTTCAACTTGCTGCAAATTGTTTGCATCGTGTGTACCTAGCTTAACGCGTTATCGCACTCGTGAGGCCCCGCGATTAATACTACAACCGATAGTGCGAGCTCTGACGCGGGAATCGCGGCCAACTTCGCTTGACCGGGGATTAGCTTGCTCTCTTCCGTTTTGACCTTTGCCGAGTGTAGACGGCTGCCATTCCAGTCATAATCAGTGCCGGATTAGCCATATAGCAGGAGTAGCAAATGCTACGGGCCCCGCGCATTGGGGGGCCCCGCGCGGCCGCGCTCCAACTCCTACCTATCTGATCGTAAAAAAAACAAAAATTTAGATAGGAACCTAAAAATAATTTGCATGACTTAAGCGTGAAGCGCTTAGGCTATGCTTTACTCCCATCTGAAAATATAAAACTCGATTTCGTCACGTTATATTTTATCTGAAATTAAACCACATTTCTACCCTTCAAGCGGCCAGATTTTCATTTTTTTTATATAAATATATATTTATTATTTTTTTTTTTTTTTTCGAGGGCATCCGCCAGTTAGATAGAGGCACCTTCCCAATTAAGGGTTCGGACATTCCAGGTGCATATCCTTAAATCATAGTCCATTTTCGTTTTGCGGTGGTCGTCAACATAAGGGGGTATCCTATTCGAGGCTTTCGCTTTGGTCTTCACTGGGCTTCTTTTTTTGCGAGGCGGGTTCCAAACCCTGCGCTCAACCGTTTAACGTCCGGGTGACATCGCTGCACACATTAGCTCACTATCTAGCGGATGCTAAGATAGCTACCCAGGAGGTGCCACGAGGAGGCTGTGTGTCAACTTGCAATCATTCGAAAACAGAGATCGCACTGGCGGCCACCAAGTTGACCGCGATCAGAAAACTTTACTCTGTACGACTGAAAGCCATCCCATCTCATCATCTTGTGTTAGTCATGTTTAAATGTCCTACACCGTTTTTGATGAATTAAAAAAAAAGGCTACCCAGCTAAAGAATAATTCTACATTTCTGAAGAAAGCTTGCAGCTTTAATACGTTTTCGAGAATATACACAAATTTTGCGATGACATTTCCTAAAAGGTTTTAAGCTAGTTAAATATCATTTTATAAAATTCAATTTTGTGTACGATATATTGTACAGAGGAAGGGGGTTTTGTAATTACCTGCCTTTTCCCAATAGTTGCAATTTCCTTGGTCATTGCGTTGCACAATAGTCTCTTCATCTTCATCATCGGAAACGTCGCTCAACTGAAAGGGAGGCAAAGGGAGATTATGAGGATAAGCATAGTCCTGACAACCGTTATGTTCGACCACGTACCAATGCAGGTTCCGGATCCTGTAAAACAGGCCTCATGAATTCCATGTCCTCCAAGTACGGCCAGTGGGTGAATCTTTTCCTAAGTTCCCGCAGGTAATACCCCCGGAGGTCCTTCCACTTGCGCTTGCACTTTTCCATTGGGAGTTGCATCGATTCTTCTATTACGGCCCAAGCGAGTTTGCGCAGATGGACTTTATCGGGAGTCTCTCGGACCCATATCGCTGGGTTGGCGGCGACCATCCGTATAAGGCGCCGCGTGTTCTCTGGATTCCATGACCAATTCATTTTTCTTCTCTGGAAAAACAAAAAGGTTTGGGTTTGAGTGCTGCGCGAAAGTCCATACAGTTTTTTACATTTTTTTACCTTAGAGGAGTAGTAGTCATACATCCTCGTATAGCATATAACATATCCTACTACTAAAATCGAGTTTATTTTCCTATTTTTGCATAGCAAATTTCGTATTAACCGACTCGAATGCACTTTATTAGGAGGTAATATAAGTGTTTTCCTCTTAAATAATCTCTAATAGATATGGGAAACCCTCACAATACACACAATGTTTGCCCACAAAAGATGGATCGTAAAAAAGTGTACAAGTTTCGGTTTATAAACGTGCTTAATGAATTGTATATCCCCTAAATCCAAGTTGTTAAATACGATACGAAATTTCTTGGGCCGGGCGTCAGTAAATAAAAGTGCAGTAAAATCAGTAAAAGTGCACTAAAATGTGTGTTATGCCGATCAATTGTTTGCCAGACTTCAGAGTTTGGACTTCAGGGATTTGGCATTTAACGATCGGATGGGGATGGGGATCGGATGGAAATTTTAACGATCGCACTTCATTCGAGACTTTATCAAATTGCCATTAGAATTGGAAACCTTCGGGGCGTGTGGCAGTAGAGAATAAAAAAGAATGAAAGGACTATTGTGATTAGCCCGTGATCGGCAACAGGATCATAAAATTGCACCTTGGCTTCAGCTTCAACTTCAGTTTGAGTTTCAGCAAGGCAGCTGTCCGTCTGTCCATCTGTCCGTCTGTCCATCTGTCCGTCTGTCCGTTTCCGCGCAAACTAGTCTCTTAGTTTTAAAGCTATCTTGCTGAAACTTTCCCAAAAGGTGTGTAGTTATTGCACGCAGTATATAAGTCGGAACGAGCCGGATCGGCCGACTATATCGGATAGCTCCCATACGAGGGAATGAAATGAAAAATTCTCACGCCGTTGTTTTTGATCAGATCGACTTGATTTCTTAAAGATGGCGTTTTCTAACCACTATTGAATTTCGGATAAAATTTGATAAAAATCGGATAACTCTATCATATAGCTGCCATACAAAAGATCGAAAAATATATATATAAATAACGAAATAAAAATTATAGCGTCGTTGTTTTTTATCCCACGAGCATGATTTTCAAAACATGGAGTTTTTTAATAACCCTTGAATCGAGAAAAAAATTCATTAAAATCCGACAACGTTATCAACAGGAAAGATCGAAAAATCTATATCGAAATACGGGAAATAAAATTATATATGTATATGTCGGAGCGTAGTTAATTAATTAAATTGCTCGCTCAACTGTTTAAGCGAATGGCATAGTGTTGCAAGGTGAATCCTTGTAAATTGCTCGATAGTAGAAGAGTGAGACGACTGTATATGCAGTCGTCAGTGTGGCTCAGTGTTGTGTTGAGAAAAGGGATAACGATGGTGTCAAATCGTAGTTAAAAAGTCTTTTGGATTGTAATTTTTGAAGAGAACGCACGCACTGAGACTCGCTTCGCTCGCAAAATGTCAGACAACGGTATAAATCTTCAAGGAAACAAGACCCCTCCGTCATATATATATTATATATTAAATTTCATCAAAATCGGACAACTATATCATATAATATATCATATATATACTATATCATATAAATGAATAGAAAAATTGTCATAGTTTCGATGTTGTTTAGCCCTTATGCATTTGATGAGCATTCATTCATGTATAATACAAGGTAGTCCCGTCGGCTTTTTCTTCCCCCTATTGCGCACTACAATGAGTGTGAGTGAAAGAGTGTTTTTCTGTAAGTAAAAAAGAACAAGAAAGGAAGCTAGCTTCGGCAAGCCGAAGCTTATATACCCTTGCAGTCATATTTGATGAATGCTCATCAAATGCATAAGGGCTAAACAACATCGAAACTATGACAATTTTTCTATTCATTTTCCATATTTTCGACTATTGTTCATATGGCAGCTATATGATATAGTTGTCCGATTTTGATGAAATTTAATACGTAATTCAAGAGTAGTTAGAAAACTCTATATTCCAAAAATTATGCTTTTCTGATAAAAAAACAACGATGTTATTATTTTATTTCCCGTATTTCGATATAGATTTTTCGATCTTTCCTCTTGATAACGTTGTCGGATTTTAATGAAATTTTTTTCTCGATTCAAGAATTATTAAAAAACTCCATGTTTTGAAAATCATGCTCGTGGGATAAAAAACAACAACGCTATAATTTTTTTCATTATTTATATATATTTTTTTCGATCTTTTGTATGGCAGCTATATGATAGAGTTATCCGATTTTGATCAAATTTTATCCGAAATTCAATAGTGGTTAGGAAACGCCATCTTGAAGAAATCAAGTCGATCTGATCAAAAACAACTGCGTGAGAATTTTTCATTTCATTCCCTCGTATGGGAGCTATCCGATATAGTCGGCCGATCCGGCTCGTTCCGACTTATATACTGCGTGAGTTTAAGGAGGACTTTTATATGACAATAAGAATTAATTGTTTCGTAATTTTTGGTTTTCAATCAAAGCTGCCCTTTAGGACTCGCTCCCATATTGTCCGCCCTTTTATACATTTTTGTACAATAATCTATGTTACGCCTCGTATCTGCTTGCTGCAATTATTGCAAAAAGTATTTTGAAGTGAAAACTTCTTTAGCGGCGCTGAGCAGGGTAAAAACATTCAAACTCGCGTCAGGGTCCCGTTATGCTGATCGAAAAAGCGTAAGATCGAGGGGAAGGGAGAGGAACTAGTATCTCCCACTCTTTCTACCGTGCCTGAGTCATGGTCATGGTACAATTATACAAGGTAGTCTCGTCGGCTGCAAAATCGCTCGGGATTTCGAAGTGAGAGGTTGTCCGCGAACGATTTTTTCTCAAAACGTTATCCCTTGTGTGCTTGTGATGTCTCTTCACAAGATTATAAAAACAAGCATAAGAGCAAAATGCTCTTTTCGAAATCGCTGAAGAGTTAGGCAAAAAGGATGACGAAATGAAAACAAAAATTCATAATTTGCGTACCCAGTTTTTGCAAGAGGTGCGCAGGGCGAAACAAAAGAAAAGTGGCCAGGGTCCATCGGACAACTATACCAGCAAATGGGAGTTTTTCAATGCGCTCAAATTTATAAAATTCAAAATTTTTTTTACGGATAATTAAAGTTGCTAATATAGCAATAGCAGCAACTCTCGATTTTAGTGACGACATAATATTAACACGTCGTTATTCTTTGACTTTCACAAAACAACAGAACTTGCAAATGAGCGTCACTTGCAAGCACTGCAAACAAAAAATAAAAACACGTGTAGACATTAATGCAATATATTGCACGAAATAGCCATGCAAAAGTTTTCGTGCAAAACAAAAATTGATTGAAGCAAGAAATTTTCTGCAATATTTGCATAGGTGTAAACATTTGTGCAAACTTTTGGTGCAAATTATTTTCAACTTGCTGCAAATTGTTTGCATCGTGTGTACCTAGCTTAACGCGTTATCGCACTCGTGAGGCCCCGCGATTAATACTACAACCGATAGTGCGAGCTCTGACGCGGGAATCGCGGCCAACTTCGCTTGACCGGGGATTAGCTTGCTCTCTTCCGTTTTGACCTTTGCCGAGTGTAGACGGCTGCCATTCCAGTCATAATCAGTGCCGGATTAGCCATATAGCAGGAGTAGCAAATGCTACGGGCCCCGCGCATTGGGGGGCCCCGCGCGGCCGCGCTCCAACTCCTACCTATCTGATCGTAAAAAAACAAAAATTTAGATAGGAACCTAAAAATAATTTGCATGACTTAAGCGTGAAGCGCTTAGGCTATGCTTTACTCCCATCTGAAAATATAAAACTCGATTTCGTCACGTTATATTTTATCTGAAATTAAACCACATTTCTACCCTTCAAGCGGCCAGATTTTCATTTTTTTATATAAATATATATTTATTATTTTTTTTTTTTTCGAGGGCATCCGCCAGTTAGATAGAGGCACCTTCCCAATTAAGGGTTCGGACATTCCAGGTGCATATCCTTAAATCATAGTCCATTTTCGTTTTGCGGTGGTCGTCAACATAAGGGGGTATCCTATTCGAGGCTTTCGCTTTGGTCTTCACTGGGCTTCTTTTTTTGCGAGGCGGGTTCCAAACCCTGCGCTCAACCGTTTAACGTCCGGGTGACATCGCTGCACACATTAGCTCACTATCTAGCGGATGCTAAGATAGCTACCCAGGAGGTGCCACGAGGAGGCTGTGTGTCAACTTGCAATCATTCGAAAACAGAGATCGCACTGGCGGCCACCAAGTTGACCGCGATCAGAAAACTTTACTCTGTACGACTGAAAGCCATCCCATCTCATCATCTTGTGTTAGTCATGTTTAAATGTCCTACACCGTTTTTGATGAATTAAAAAAAAAAGGCTACCCAGCTAAAGAATAATTCTACATTTCTGAAGAAAGCTTGCAGCTTTAATACGTTTTCGAGAATATACACAAATTTTGCGATGACATTTCCTAAAAAGGTTTTAAGCTAGTTAAATATCATTTTATAAAATTCAATTTTGTGTACGATATATTGTACAGAGGAAGGGGGTTTTGTAATTACCTGCCTTTTCCCAATAGTTGCAATTTCCTTGGTCATTGCGTTGCACAATAGTCTCTTCATCTTCATCATCGGAAACGTCGCTCAACTGAAAGGGAGGCAAAGGGAGATTATGAGGATAAGCATAGTCCTGACAACCGTTATGTTCGACCACGTACCAATGCAGGTTCCGGATCCTGTAAAACAGGCCTCATGAATTCCATGTCCTCCAAGTACGGCCAGTGGGTGAATCTTTTCCTAAGTTCCCGCAGGTAATACCCCCGGAGGTCCTTCCACTTGCGCTTGCACTTTTCCATTGGGAGTTGCATCGATTCTTCTATTACGGCCCAAGCGAGTTTGCGCAGATGGACTTTATCGGGAGTCTCTCGGACCCATATCGCTGGGTTGGCGGCGACCATCCGTATAAGGCGCCGCGTGTTCTCTGGATTCCATGACCAATTCATTTTTCTTCTCTGGAAAAACAAAAAGGTTTGGGTTTGAGTGCTGCGCGAAAGTCCATACAGTTTTTTACATTTTTTTACCTTAGAGGAGTAGTAGTCATACATCCTCGTATAGCATATAACATATCCTACTACTAAAATCGAGTTTATTTTCCTATTTTTGCATAGCAAATTTCGTATTAACCGACTCGAATGCACTTTATTAGGAGGTAATATAAGTGTTTTCCTCTTAAATAATCTCTAATAGATATGGGAAACCCTCACAATACACACAATGTTTGCCCACAAAAGATGGATCGTAAAAAAGTGTACAAGTTTCGGTTTATAAACGTGCTTAATGAATTGTATATCCCCTAAATCCAAGTTGTTAAATACGATACGAAATTTCTTGGGCCGGGCGTCAGTAAATAAAAGTGCAGTAAAATCAGTAAAAGTGCACTAAAATGTGTGTTATGCCGATCAATTGTTTGCCAGACTTCAGAGTTTGGACTTCAGGGATTTGGCATTTAACGATCGGATGGGGATGGGGATCGGATGGAAATTTTAACGATCGCACTTCATTCGAGACTTTATCAAATTGCCATTAGAATTGGAAACCTTCGGGGCGTGTGGCAGTAGAGAATAAAAAAGAATGAAAGGACTATTGTGATTAGCCCGTGATCGGCAACAGGATCATAAAATTGCACCTTGGCTTCAGCTTCAACTTCAGTTTGAGTTTCAGCAAGGCAGCTGTCCGTCTGTCCATCTGTCCGTCTGTCCATCTGTCCGTCTGTCCGTTTCCGCGCAAACTAGTCTCTTAGTTTTAAAGCTATCTTGCTGAAACTTTCCCAAAAGGTGTGTAGTTATTGCACGCAGTATATAAGTCGGAACGAGCCGGATCGGCCGACTATATCGGATAGCTCCCATACGAGGGAATGAAATGAAAAATTCTCACGCCGTTGTTTTTGATCAGATCGACTTGATTTCTTAAAGATGGCGTTTTCTAACCACTATTGAATTTCGGATAAAATTTGATAAAAATCGGATAACTCTATCATATAGCTGCCATACAAAAGATCGAAAAATATATATATAAATAACGAAATAAAAATTATAGCGTCGTTGTTTTTTATCCCACGAGCATGATTTTCAAAACATGGAGTTTTTTAATAACCCTTGAATCGAGAAAAAAATTCATTAAAATCCGACAACGTTATCAACAGGAAAGATCGAAAAATCTATATCGAAATACGGGAAATAAAATTATATATGTATATGTCGGAGCGTAGTTAATTAATTAAATTGCTCGCTCAACTGTTTAAGCGAATGGCATAGTGTTGCAAGGTGAATCCTTGTAAATTGCTCGATAGTAGAAGAGTGAGACGACTGTATATGCAGTCGTCAGTGTGGCTCAGTGTTGTGTTGAGACAAAGGGATAACGATGGTGTCAAATCGTAGTTAAAAAGTCTTTTGGATTGTAATTTTTGAAGAGAACGCACGCACTGAGACTCGCTTCGCTCGCAAAATGTCAGACAACGGTATAAATCTTCAAGGAAACAAGACCCCTCCGTCATATATATATTATATATTAAATTTCATCAAAATCGGACAACTATATCATATAATATATCATATATATACTATATCATATAAATGAATAGAAAAATTGTCATAGTTTCGATGTTGTTTAGCCCTTATGCATTTGATGAGCATTCATTCATGTATAATACAAGGTAGTCCCGTCGGCTTTTTCTTCCCCCTATTGCGCACTACAATGAGTGTGAGTGAAAGAGTGTTTTTCTGTAAGTAAAAAAGAACAAGAAAGGAAGCTAGCTTCGGCAAGCCGAAGCTTATATACCCTTGCAGTCATATTTGATGAATGCTCATCAAATGCATAAGGGCTAAACAACATCGAAACTATGACAATTTTTCTATTCATTTTCCATATTTTCGACTATTGTTCATATGGCAGCTATATGATATAGTTGTCCGATTTTGATGAAATTTAATACGTAATTCAAGAGTAGTTAGAAAACTCTATATTCCAAAAATTATGCTTTTCTGATAAAAAAACAACGATGTTATTATTTTATTTCCCGTATTTCGATATAGATTTTTCGATCTTTCCTCTTGATAACGTTGTCGGATTTTAATGAAATTTTTTTCTCGATTCAAGAATTATTAAAAAACTCCATGTTTTGAAAATCATGCTCGTGGGATAAAAAACAACAACGCTATAATTTTTTTTTCATTATTTATATATATTTTTTTCGATCTTTTGTATGGCAGCTATATGATAGAGTTATCCGATTTTGATCAAATTTTATCCGAAATTCAATAGTGGTTAGGAAACGCCATCTTGAAGAAATCAAGTCGATCTGATCAAAAACAACTGCGTGAGAATTTTTCATTTCATTCCCTCGTATGGGAGCTATCCGATATAGTCGGCCGATCCGGCTCGTTCCGACTTATATACTGCGTGAGTTTAAGGAGGACTTTTATATGACAATAAGAATTAATTGTTTCGTAATTTTTGGTTTTCAATCAAAGCTGCCCTTTAGGACTCGCTCCCATATTGTCCGCCCTTTTATACATTTTTGTACAATAATCTATGTTACGCCTCGTATCTGCTTGCTGCAATTATTGCAAAAAGTATTTTGAAGTGAAAACTTCTTTAGCGGCGCTGAGCAGGGTAAAAACATTCAAACTCGCGTCAGGGTCCCGTTATGCTGATCGAAAAAGCGTAAGATCGAGGGGAAGGGAGAGGAACTAGTATCTCCCACTCTTTCTACCGTGCCTGAGTCATGGTCATGGTACAATTATACAAGGTAGTCTCGTCGGCTGCAAAATCGCTCGGGATTTCGAAGTGAGAGGTTGTCCGCGAACGATTTTTTCTCAAAACGTTATCCCTTGTGTGCTTGTGATGTCTCTTCACAAGATTATAAAAACAAGCATAAGAGCAAAATGCTCTTTTCGAAATCGCTGAAGAGTTAGGCAAAAAGGATGACGAAATGAAAACAAAAATTCATAATTTGCGTACCCAGTTTTTGCAAGAGGTGCGCAGGGCGAAACAAAAGAAAAGTGGCCAGGGTCCATCGGACAACTATACCAGCAAATGGGAGTTTTTCAATGCGCTCAAATTTATAAAATTCAAAATTTTTTTTTACGGATAATTAAAGTTGCTAATATAGCAATAGCAGCAACTCTCGATTTTAGTGACGACATAATATTAACACGTCGTTATTCTTTGACTTTCACAAAACAACAGAACTTGCAAATGAGCGTCACTTGCAAGCACTGCAAACAAAAAATAAAAACACGTGTAGACATTAATGCAATATATTGCACGAAATAGCCATGCAAAAGTTTTCGTGCAAAACAAAAATTGATTGAAGCAAGAAATTTTCTGCAATATTTGCATAGGTGTAAACATTTGTGCAAACTTTTGGTGCAAATTATTTTCAACTTGCTGCAAATTGTTTGCATCGTGTGTACCTAGCTTAACGCGTTATCGCACTCGTGAGGCCCCGCGATTAATACTACAACCGATAGTGCGAGCTCTGACGCGGGAATCGCGGCCAACTTCGCTTGACCGGGGATTAGCTTGCTCTCTTCCGTTTTGACCTTTGCCGAGTGTAGACGGCTGCCATTCCAGTCATAATCAGTGCCGGATTAGCCATATAGCAGGAGTAGCAAATGCTACGGGCCCCGCGCATTGGGGGGCCCCGCGCGGCCGCGCTCCAACTCCTACCTATCTGATCGTAAAAAAAACAAAAATTTAGATAGGAACCTAAAAATAATTTGCATGACTTAAGCGTGAAGCGCTTAGGCTATGCTTTACTCCCATCTGAAAATATAAAACTCGATTTCGTCACGTTATATTTTATCTGAAATTAAACCACATTTCTACCCTTCAAGCGGCCAGATTTTCATTTTTTTATATAAATATATATTTATTATTTTTTTTTTTTTTTTCGAGGGCATCCGCCAGTTAGATAGAGGCACCTTCCCAATTAAGGGTTCGGACATTCCAGGTGCATATCCTTAAATCATAGTCCATTTTCGTTTTGCGGTGGTCGTCAACATAAGGGGGTATCCTATTCGAGGCTTTCGCTTTGGTCTTCACTGGGCTTCTTTTTTTGCGAGGCGGGTTCCAAACCCTGCGCTCAACCGTTTAACGTCCGGGTGACATCGCTGCACACATTAGCTCACTATCTAGCGGATGCTAAGATAGCTACCCAGGAGGTGCCACGAGGAGGCTGTGTGTCAACTTGCAATCATTCGAAAACAGAGATCGCACTGGCGGCCACCAAGTTGACCGCGATCAGAAAACTTTACTCTGTACGACTGAAAGCCATCCCATCCCATCATCTTGTGTTAGTCATGTTTAAATGTCCTACACCGTTTTTGATGAATTAAAAAAAAAAGGCTACCCAGCTAAAGAATAATTCTACATTTCTGAAGAAAGCTTGCAGCTTTAATACGTTTTCGAGAATATACACAAATTTTGCGATGACATTTCCTAAAAAGGTTTTAAGCTAGTTAAATATCATTTTATAAAATTCAATTTTGTGTACGATATATTGTACAGAGGAAGGGGGTTTTGTAATTACCTGCCTTTTCCCAATAGTTGCAATTTCCTTGGTCATTGCGTTGCACAATAGTCTCTTCATCTTCATCATCGGAAACGTCGCTCAACTGAAAGGGAGGCAAAGGGAGATTATGAGGATAAGCATAGTCCTGACAACCGTTATGTTCGACCACGTACCAATGCAGGTTCCGGATCCTGTAAAACAGGCCTCATGAATTCCATGTCCTCCAAGTACGGCCAGTGGGTGAATCTTTTCCTAAGTTCCCGCAGGTAATACCCCCGGAGGTCCTTCCACTTGCGCTTGCACTTTTCCATTGGGAGTTGCATCGATTCTTCTATTACGGCCCAAGCGAGTTTGCGCAGATGGACTTTATCGGGAGTCTCTCGGACCCATATCGCTGGGTTGGCGGCGACCATCCGTATAAGGCGCCGCGTGTTCTCTGGATTCCATGACCAATTCATTTTTCTTCTCTGGAAAAACAAAAAGGTTTGGGTTTGAGTGCTGCGCGAAAGTCCATACAGTTTTTTACATTTTTTTACCTTAGAGGAGTAGTAGTCATACATCCTCGTATAGCATATAACATATCCTACTACTAAAATCGAGTTTATTTTCCTATTTTTGCATAGCAAATTTCGTATTAACCGACTCGAATGCACTTTATTAGGAGGTAATATAAGTGTTTTCCTCTTAAATAATCTCTAATAGATATGGGAAACCCTCACAATACACACAATGTTTGCCCACAAAAGATGGATCGTAAAAAAGTGTACAAGTTTCGGTTTATAAACGTGCTTAATGAATTGTATATCCCCTAAATCCAAGTTGTTAAATACGATACGAAATTTCTTGGGCCGGGCGTCAGTAAATAAAAGTGCAGTAAAATCAGTAAAAGTGCACTAAAATGTGTGTTATGCCGATCAATTGTTTGCCAGACTTCAGAGTTTGGACTTCAGGGATTTGGCATTTAACGATCGGATGGGGATGGGGATCGGATGGAAATTTTAACGATCGCACTTCATTCGAGACTTTATCAAATTGCCATTAGAATTGGAAACCTTCGGGGCGTGTGGCAGTAGAGAATAAAAAAGAATGAAAGGACTATTGTGATTAGCCCGTGATCGGCAACAGGATCATAAAATTGCACCTTGGCTTCAGCTTCAACTTCAGTTTGAGTTTCAGCAAGGCAGCTGTCCGTCTGTCCATCTGTCCGTCTGTCCATCTGTCCGTCTGTCCGTTTCCGCGCAAACTAGTCTCTTAGTTTTAAAGCTATCTTGCTGAAACTTTCCCAAAAGGTGTGTAGTTATTGCACGCAGTATATAAGTCGGAACGAGCCGGATCGGCCGACTATATCGGATAGCTCCCATACGAGGGAATGAAATGAAAAATTCTCACGCCGTTGTTTTTGATCAGATCGACTTGATTTCTTAAAGATGGCGTTTTCTAACCACTATTGAATTTCGGATAAAATTTGATAAAAATCGGATAACTCTATCATATAGCTGCCATACAAAAGATCGAAAAATATATATATAAATAACGAAATAAAAATTATAGCGTCGTTGTTTTTTATCCCACGAGCATGATTTTCAAAACATGGAGTTTTTTAATAACCCTTGAATCGAGAAAAAAAATTCATTAAAATCCGACAACGTTATCAACAGGAAAGATCGAAAAATCTATATCGAAATACGGGAAATAAAATTATATATGTATATGTCGGAGCGTAGTTAATTAATTAAATTGCTCGCTCAACTGTTTAAGCGAATGGCATAGTGTTGCAAGGTGAATCCTTGTAAATTGCTCGATAGTAGAAGAGTGAGACGACTGTATATGCAGTCGTCAGTGTGGCTCAGTGTTGTGTTGAGAAAAAGGGATAACGATGGTGTCAAATCGTAGTTAAAAAGTCTTTTGGATTGTAATTTTTGAAGAGAACGCACGCACTGAGACTCGCTTCGCTCGCAAAATGTCAGACAACGGTATAAATCTTCAAGGAAACAAGACCCCTCCGTCATATATATATTATATATTAAATTTCATCAAAATCGGACAACTATATCATATAATATATCATATATATACTATATCATATAAATGAATAGAAAAATTGTCATAGTTTCGATGTTGTTTAGCCCTTATGCATTTGATGAGCATTCATTCATGTATAATACAAGGTAGTCCCGTCGGCTTTTTCTTCCCCCTATTGCGCACTACAATGAGTGTGAGTGAAAGAGTGTTTTTCTGTAAGTAAAAAAAGAACAAGAAAGGAAGCTAGCTTCGGCAAGCCGAAGCTTATATACCCTTGCAGTCATATTTGATGAATGCTCATCAAATGCATAAGGGCTAAACAACATCGAAACTATGACAATTTTTCTATTCATTTTCCATATTTTCGACTATTGTTCATATGGCAGCTATATGATATAGTTGTCCGATTTTGATGAAATTTAATACGTAATTCAAGAGTAGTTAGAAAACTCTATATTCCAAAAATTATGCTTTTCTGATAAAAAAACAACGATGTTATTATTTTATTTCCCGTATTTCGATATAGATTTTTCGATCTTTCCTCTTGATAACGTTGTCGGATTTTAATGAAATTTTTTTCTCGATTCAAGAATTATTAAAAAACTCCATGTTTTGAAAATCATGCTCGTGGGATAAAAAACAACAACGCTATAATTTTTTTTTCATTATTTATATATATTTTTTTCGATCTTTTGTATGGCAGCTATATGATAGAGTTATCCGATTTTGATCAAATTTTATCCGAAATTCAATAGTGGTTAGGAAACGCCATCTTGAAGAAATCAAGTCGATCTGATCAAAAACAACTGCGTGAGAATTTTTCATTTCATTCCCTCGTATGGGAGCTATCCGATATAGTCGGCCGATCCGGCTCGTTCCGACTTATATACTGCGTGAGTTTAAGGAGGACTTTTATATGACAATAAGAATTAATTGTTTCGTAATTTTTGGTTTTCAATCAAAGCTGCCCTTTAGGACTCGCTCCCATATTGTCCGCCCTTTTATACATTTTTGTACAATAATCTATGTTACGCCTCGTATCTGCTTGCTGCAATTATTGCAAAAAGTATTTTGAAGTGAAAACTTCTTTAGCGGCGCTGAGCAGGGTAAAAACATTCAAACTCGCGTCAGGGTCCCGTTATGCTGATCGAAAAAGCGTAAGATCGAGGGGAAGGGAGAGGAACTAGTATCTCCCACTCTTTCTACCGTGCCTGAGTCATGGTCATGGTACAATTATACAAGGTAGTCTCGTCGGCTGCAAAATCGCTCGGGATTTCGAAGTGAGAGGTTGTCCGCGAACGATTTTTTCTCAAAACGTTATCCCTTGTGTGCTTGTGATGTCTCTTCACAAGATTATAAAAACAAGCATAAGAGCAAAATGCTCTTTTCGAAATCGCTGAAGAGTTAGGCAAAAAGGATGACGAAATGAAAACAAAAATTCATAATTTGCGTACCCAGTTTTTGCAAGAGGTGCGCAGGGCGAAACAAAAGAAAAGTGGCCAGGGTCCATCGGACAACTATACCAGCAAATGGGAGTTTTTCAATGCGCTCAAATTTATAAAATTCAAAATTTTTTTACGGATAATTAAAGTTGCTAATATAGCAATAGCAGCAACTCTCGATTTTAGTGACGACATAATATTAACACGTCGTTATTCTTTGACTTTCACAAAACAACAGAACTTGCAAATGAGCGTCACTTGCAAGCACTGCAAACAAAAAATAAAAACACGTGTAGACATTAATGCAATATATTGCACGAAATAGCCATGCAAAAGTTTTCGTGCAAAACAAAAATTGATTGAAGCAAGAAATTTTCTGCAATATTTGCATAGGTGTAAACATTTGTGCAAACTTTTGGTGCAAATTATTTTCAACTTGCTGCAAATTGTTTGCATCGTGTGTACCTAGCTTAACGCGTTATCGCACTCGTGAGGCCCCGCGATTAATACTACAACCGATAGTGCGAGCTCTGACGCGGGAATCGCGGCCAACTTCGCTTGACCGGGGATTAGCTTGCTCTCTTCCGTTTTGACCTTTGCCGAGTGTAGACGGCTGCCATTCCAGTCATAATCAGTGCCGGATTAGCCATATAGCAGGAGTAGCAAATGCTACGGGCCCCGCGCATTGGGGGGGCCCCGCGCGGCCGCGCTCCAACTCCTACCTATCTGATCGTAAAAAAAACAAAAATTTAGATAGGAACCTAAAAATAATTTGCATGACTTAAGCGTGAAGCGCTTAGGCTATGCTTTACTCCCATCTGAAAATATAAAACTCGATTTCGTCACGTTATATTTTATCTGAAATTAAACCACATTTCTACCCTTCAAGCGGCCAGATTTTCATTTTTTTATATAAATATATATTTATTATTTTTTTTTTTTTTTCGAGGGCATCCGCCAGTTAGATAGAGGCACCTTCCCAATTAAGGGTTCGGACATTCCAGGTGCATATCCTTAAATCATAGTCCATTTTCGTTTTGCGGTGGTCGTCAACATAAGGGGGTATCCTATTCGAGGCTTTCGCTTTGGTCTTCACTGGGCTTCTTTTTTTGCGAGGCGGGTTCCAAACCCTGCGCTCAACCGTTTAACGTCCGGGTGACATCGCTGCACACATTAGCTCACTATCTAGCGGATGCTAAGATAGCTACCCAGGAGGTGCCACGAGGAGGCTGTGTGTCAACTTGCAATCATTCGAAAACAGAGATCGCACTGGCGGCCACCAAGTTGACCGCGATCAGAAAACTTTACTCTGTACGACTGAAAGCCATCCCATCTCATCATCTTGTGTTAGTCATGTTTAAATGTCCTACACCGTTTTTGATGAATTAAAAAAAAAAGGCTACCCAGCTAAAGAATAATTCTACATTTCTGAAGAAAGCTTGCAGCTTTAATACGTTTTCGAGAATATACACAAATTTTGCGATGACATTTCCTAAAAAGGTTTTAAGCTAGTTAAATATCATTTTATAAAATTCAATTTTGTGTACGATATATTGTACAGAGGAAGGGGGTTTTGTAATTACCTGCCTTTTCCCAATAGTTGCAATTTCCTTGGTCATTGCGTTGCACAATAGTCTCTTCATCTTCATCATCGGAAACGTCGCTCAACTGAAAGGGAGGCAAAGGGAGATTATGAGGATAAGCATAGTCCTGACAACCGTTATGTTCGACCACGTACCAATGCAGGTTCCGGATCCTGTAAAACAGGCCTCATGAATTCCATGTCCTCCAAGTACGGCCAGTGGGTGAATCTTTTCCTAAGTTCCCGCAGGTAATACCCCCGGAGGTCCTTCCACTTGCGCTTGCACTTTTCCATTGGGAGTTGCATCGATTCTTCTATTACGGCCCAAGCGAGTTTGCGCAGATGGACTTTATCGGGAGTCTCTCGGACCCATATCGCTGGGTTGGCGGCGACCATCCGTATAAGGCGCCGCGTGTTCTCTGGATTCCATGACCAATTCATTTTTCTTCTCTGGAAAAACAAAAAGGTTTGGGTTTGAGTGCTGCGCGAAAGTCCATACAGTTTTTTACATTTTTTTACCTTAGAGGAGTAGTAGTCATACATCCTCGTATAGCATATAACATATCCTACTACTAAAATCGAGTTTATTTTCCTATTTTTGCATAGCAAATTTCGTATTAACCGACTCGAATGCACTTTATTAGGAGGTAATATAAGTGTTTTCCTCTTAAATAATCTCTAATAGATATGGGAAACCCTCACAATACACACAATGTTTGCCCACAAAAGATGGATCGTAAAAAAGTGTACAAGTTTCGGTTTATAAACGTGCTTAATGAATTGTATATCCCCTAAATCCAAGTTGTTAAATACGATACGAAATTTCTTGGGCCGGGCGTCAGTAAATAAAAGTGCAGTAAAATCAGTAAAAGTGCACTAAAATGTGTGTTATGCCGATCAATTGTTTGCCAGACTTCAGAGTTTGGACTTCAGGGATTTGGCATTTAACGATCGGATGGGGATGGGGATCGGATGGAAATTTTAACGATCGCACTTCATTCGAGACTTTATCAAATTGCCATTAGAATTGGAAACCTTCGGGGCGTGTGGCAGTAGAGAATAAAAAAGAATGAAAGGACTATTGTGATTAGCCCGTGATCGGCAACAGGATCATAAAATTGCACCTTGGCTTCAGCTTCAACTTCAGTTTGAGTTTCAGCAAGGCAGCTGTCCGTCTGTCCATCTGTCCGTCTGTCCATCTGTCCGTCTGTCCGTTTCCGCGCAAACTAGTCTCTTAGTTTTAAAGCTATCTTGCTGAAACTTTCCCAAAAGGTGTGTAGTTATTGCACGCAGTATATAAGTCGGAACGAGCCGGATCGGCCGACTATATCGGATAGCTCCCATACGAGGGAATGAAATGAAAAATTCTCACGCCGTTGTTTTTGATCAGATCGACTTGATTTCTTAAAGATGGCGTTTTCTAACCACTATTGAATTTCGGATAAAATTTGATAAAAATCGGATAACTCTATCATATAGCTGCCATACAAAAGATCGAAAAATATATATATAAATAACGAAATAAAAATTATAGCGTCGTTGTTTTTTATCCCACGAGCATGATTTTCAAAACATGGAGTTTTTTTAATAACCCTTGAATCGAGAAAAAAATTCATTAAAATCCGACAACGTTATCAACAGGAAAGATCGAAAAATCTATATCGAAATACGGGAAATAAAATTATATATGTATATGTCGGAGCGTAGTTAATTAATTAAATTGCTCGCTCAACTGTTTAAGCGAATGGCATAGTGTTGCAAGGTGAATCCTTGTAAATTGCTCGATAGTAGAAGAGTGAGACGACTGTATATGCAGTCGTCAGTGTGGCTCAGTGTTGTGTTGAGAAAAAGGGATAACGATGGTGTCAAATCGTAGTTAAAAAGTCTTTTGGATTGTAATTTTTGAAGAGAACGCACGCACTGAGACTCGCTTCGCTCGCAAAATGTCAGACAACGGTATAAATCTTCAAGGAAACAAGACCCCTCCGTCATATATATATTATATATTAAATTTCATCAAAATCGGACAACTATATCATATAATATATCATATATATACTATATCATATAAATGAATAGAAAAATTGTCATAGTTTCGATGTTGTTTAGCCCTTATGCATTTGATGAGCATTCATTCATGTATAATACAAGGTAGTCCCGTCGGCTTTTTCTTCCCCTATTGCGCACTACAATGAGTGTGAGTGAAAGAGTGTTTTTCTGTAAGTAAAAAAAGAACAAGAAAGGAAGCTAGCTTCGGCAAGCCGAAGCTTATATACCCTTGCAGTCATATTTGATGAATGCTCATCAAATGCATAAGGGCTAAACAACATCGAAACTATGACAATTTTTCTATTCATTTTCCATATTTTCGACTATTGTTCATATGGCAGCTATATGATATAGTTGTCCGATTTTGATGAAATTTAATACGTAATTCAAGAGTAGTTAGAAAACTCTATATTCCAAAAATTATGCTTTTCTGATAAAAAACAACGATGTTATTATTTTATTTCCCGTATTTCGATATAGATTTTTCGATCTTTCCTCTTGATAACGTTGTCGGATTTTAATGAAATTTTTTTTCTCGATTCAAGAATTATTAAAAAACTCCATGTTTTGAAAATCATGCTCGTGGGATAAAAAACAACAACGCTATAATTTTTGTTTCATTATTTATATATATTTTTTTCGATCTTTTGTATGGCAGCTATATGATAGAGTTATCCGATTTTGATCAAATTTTATCCGAAATTCAATAGTGGTTAGGAAACGCCATCTTGAAGAAATCAAGTCGATCTGATCAAAAACAACTGCGTGAGAATTTTTCATTTCATTCCCTCGTATGGGAGCTATCCGATATAGTCGGCCGATCCGGCTCGTTCCGACTTATATACTGCGTGAGTTTAAGGAGGACTTTTATATGACAATAAGAATTAATTGTTTCGTAATTTTTGGTTTTCAACCAAAGCTGCCCTTTAGGACTCGCTCCCATATTGTCCGCTCTTTTATACATTTTTGTACAATAATCTATGTTACGCCTCGTATCTGCTTGCTGCAATTATTGCAAAAAGTATTTTGAAGTAAAAACTTCTTTAGCGGCGCTGAGCAGGGTAAAAAACATTCAAACTCGCGTCAGGGTCCCGTTATGCTGATCGAAAAAGCGTAAGATCGAGGGGAAGGGAGAGGAACTAGTATCTCCCACTCTTTCTACCGTGCCTGAGTCATGGTCATGGTACAATTATACAAGGTAGTCTCGTCGGATGCAAAATCGCTCGGGATTTCGAAGTGAGAGGTTGTCCGCGAACGATTTTTTTCTCAAAACGTTATCCCTTGTGTGCTTGTGAAAATACTTGTTGCAATTATTGCAGCAAGCACATACAAGGCGTAACATGTAATATTGCAAAAAAATATTTTGAAATGTGAACAATATGGGAGCGAGGCCTGAAGGGCAGCGCGGCCGCTCTCCAACTCCTATCTATTTGATCGTAAAAAAAACACCGGTAGCACTCCGGGAGTGCCGGCAGAAGTGAAAATCAATATTAACGTTGTGTTTAATTATAAGTATAAAAAAGTACTATCATTTATGAGAGAGGTAGAATACAATGTTTATTTATTTGCGCTATCGTACACAAATATGGCAATTTATATGTTGTTACTTATAATCATGGCTAACAGAGTTATGTTTTTAAATGAAAAATATTTATTTCCATATTTTCGGCTTTTTCCCTATAAATCCATATTTTACACAATCACTTGAATAAATCCGCATATTTTTAACATTAAAGTGTCTGAAAACCTATAAGAAAGATATGTTTTTGGCTCAAATATTATGAAATTTCTGTCGTTTGCCTTATACTAGATAATAAATAATGTAAACAAAACATCGTTTGCGTCGTTAATCAATCAAAATATGTATCATCAGATGTAACAATTAAGATGCAGTTTATATTTTAAGATTCAGTTTATTCCATATTTCATGCTTTCAGTTCTTATGTCTCTTAAATTCTAGTGTTGTAAAGTTATTGATTTAATTCTATATCTCATTGATAGTTCTAAAGAAGGTGACGATCTTATCCGTTTATCACCTGCTGAACTGAATGCATATGCAAATGCTCCTGTAACATCTTGCGATGTTGAGGCGTTCATTTTCATCATATAAACACATATTTTGTTTTTACTAATCTGACACAACATGTCATATTGTTCTGCAATGATCTCTTCCTCTGTGCGCCCCTGCAAGGTGGTCTCGACGGCTACAGAATTGTTCGGGTTTACTCCCCTATCGGCCCGAACGCTCGGGTTTTCGTAGGAAAACATTCTTTCTCTCGCTCTAATTGTAGTGTCGATAGGGGACTGACGAGCCGACGAGACTACCTTGTATAATTGTACCATGACTCAGGCGCGGTAGAAAGAGTGGGAGATACTAGTTCCTCTCCCTTTCCCACGATCTTACGCTTTTTCGATCAGCATAACGGGACTCTGACGCGAGTTTGAATGTTTTTACCCATACAAAAAGTGCTCAGCGCCGCTAAAGAAGTTTTCACTTCAAAAATTTTGATAGGAACCTAAATATAATTTGCATGACTTAAGCGTGAAGCGATTAGGCTATGCTTTACTCCCATCTGAAAATATAAAACTCGATTTCGTCACGTTATATTTTATCTGAAATTAAACCACATTTCTACCCTTCAAGCGGCCAGATTTTCATTTTTTATATAGGTATACATTTATTTTGCGAGTTTACGTAGCCGAGATTGTACTTTTTTTTTATCGATTTTAATATTATATAGATTATCAGTATTTCGAGAAAAAGTAGGCAAACTATTTAAATTTTATTGACCCAGTCACGTGGTCAGTCACAATCCAATCTACTGTGGTTTGTTGATTTATTATAAAATATAGATTCATTTTATGAGTGAACATAGCTGACCTTTTTTTGAATCGATTATCATATCGATCATGTTTCGAGAGTATTGAAAGCTAGTAACGGGCCAAGAACGTCTTAATCATCTCACTTTGTTGAATATAGAGCATGATTTGCTTAAAGAAGTCGTTATTGAAAGTGTTATCTCTAAATTTGCCCATATTAAATCCAGAAAAGTTTATTTGTAACAATTTTGTTTTATTTAATACCCTAAACTTGAGAACCTAAAGCAAAGCAAGGGCCCCTTGACAGAATTTGCTACAGGCCCCGCGCTAGCTTAATCCGGCACTGGGTCTGAGGTGTCTCCTTCACTGCGTTGCAAACTTCTGACTGAAATTATAATACCCTTTTGCTCTGCAAGGGTATAAAAAAAAAACGAATTGGTTAATTTTTTGTTTTTCCAAACAGATGTAAAAAATGTTAGTACTATGTATACTATTTATATATAAGTACTATACTGTATATATAAGAATTTATGAATTTTTAGTTTATATAAGAAATGAATATAATAAATGTTACCTATGAATTAAATGAAACAAAACAAACCTATTTTTGGGAGCTTAAAAAAATCTATTTTAATATCAAAAATACTCGATATATCGATATTTTTGCGAAATATTTAAAAAAATCACGATGATATTTTTTAAAAAGTGGAAATATTATTGATACGATATTTTGAAGTATCATGCAACCCTACTCAGAAGTGTCTTCCGCGATAGTAAAGGCTTTCAGGATATAATCGGAAATTTAAGGCTCGATATCTCGTAAACGGTGCGAGAAATCAAAAAATTTTATTTAGTAAAAGTGTTTATTTTGGGCTAATTACCCAAAATATGTCCTCAAATCTTAGCGCACCGGAAACTAAAATCTCCCCTTCTTTATTATTAAAATACACCGTACAATTATAAAAATTGTACACAGCTTTGTCTTCATTTTCTTTGGACACTGTTTCATTCTTGACTCTTGATTTCACAGGAACCTCGATTCTCTTTTTCTTATAAAAATGTGGAAGATCTGAATGTTTGTTCTGTACATTTTTTGGTTTATCAGTCAACCTTGTCGAACATTGACTCCCTCGAACCACCTCCATTTTCATTGTCTTTGCACTTTTCGGGAGGTGTGCCAGGCAACATTTCGTCTTCTTCCATATGTATTTCGATCGATTTCGACAAACCACTGCTCACTATTCTAACATTACTCTTTTTACTTTTACTTTTTTTACTTTTTACCGTATCTGTCGAAAATCTCGTGCAAAACTGCCTGTAGTAGGGGAGGGTGGCCCGATACCGACCCCCTAAATGGCAAAGGTGAGAAAAATCCATTTTTCAGTTCAGTTCAAAAATTTACTATGTAGAGGGATCAGTTTACTATACATCTAATTGATTAGTAAGTGCGTAGGTGCTTTGAAGCGTTAGATATTCAGGCAAATATAAAACTCCACTTTTTGGTCGTACTCAAAAGTAGTGGTCCGAAACCGACCCCCCTATTTCTTAACAGAAAAATTTAATAACATAAAATAGAATTTAATGATTTTGACGTTTATTAAGAAATATATTGAAGGTTCTTTCCAGAAAATAAAAATTAATGTATGAAATAAAGCGCACTGTAGTCAATTGATGATGTCTGAGTTGTCCTCTTTCTCATAGTAAGTTTTCGCGTTGTTCTTCGAAAGCCGCTCGTTGATGACTGTCTCTTCGCTTTCTTCTGATGTTTTTGCTGTTTCTGTTACTTTTCTTTACTGAATCTTGTTTACTTTTTCATATTTTCCCTCAAAACTACGCTATGACATATTAAGCTGCCAATAAATGGGGGTCGGTTTCGGACCATCACTTCGCGGTCGGTTTCGGACCACCACAACCTTTTCTAATTAACTGCTCGCCATTATCTAATGACGCAAAGAGCGATGTAATTCTAATAGCGTGAATGACAGCTAGGACTATCAACTATCAGAAAACCTTACCCTCCGATTTTTATGCGGAGAAAAAAACTTTAAAAATATTTAAGCTCAAGTTCAGTAAAGCTCAAAAATGAATGTCACAGGCGTTGAAACAAAACAAACGGAAAAATTGCAGTGAAACAAAAGAAGTCAAATTGGCTATCTATCTCCAAAATGTCTGTGTTATAACAGCTTTTCACTGACGTTACCGACAATTCGGCTAGCATCGCCATCTCTGAGAAACATGGGAGGGGGGGCGGGGGATCGGTATGGTAAGACCGGTCGGTATGGGACCACTCTCCCCTACCGATTACGCACGGGTTATGGTTTGGTAACCAGGCATGCATCCCTGAAAAACAGCTGAAATCAGCGATTTACCGCACGGAATACAAGCACGAAAAATGCCAATTTTAGGGGGTTCTAGGACAAAAAGAATTTTTTAGATAATTAAATGCTGTTTGACATTCTTTTGACCAGTCAAAGGTAAGGTTTTTTCGAGATAATCTTGTAATATGGCGTGCTGACTTTGCAAAATTAGGTATAAATCGGGGATAGTAATTGCAGAATGCTATGAATCGTTTTGCTTCATTTTCAGGTGTTAGTTTTTTATTGTTTTAAATTTACTATCATCTGGCCTTTATTTGTACATTTATGGCTTAAAAATGCTACTTCATGTTTAACAAGAAAGGAAGCTAGCTTCGGCAACCCGAAGCTTATATACCTTGCAGTCATCAAATATGTCGATCGAAATGCATAAAGGCTAAACAACATTGCAACTATGACGATTTTTCTTTTTAATTTTCCATATTTTCGACTATTGTTCGTATTGCAGCTATATGATATAGTTGTCCGATTTTGATGAAATTTAATATGCAATTCAAGAGCTGTTAGAAAACTCTCTATTTCAAAAATTAAGCTTGTCTGAAAACAACGATGTTATAATATATTCTATATAGATTTTTCGATCTTTCCTAAGGCCGCTATATGATAACGTTGTCGGATTTTAATGAAATTTTTTTTCTCGATTCAAGGGTTATTAAAAAACTCTATGTTTTGAAAATCATGCACGTGAAAATCAACGACGTTGTATTTTTTTTTTTTCATTATTTATATATATATATGTATATATTTTGATCTTTTGTATGGCAGCTACATGGTGGAGTCATTCGATTTTGATAAAATTTTATCCGAAATTCAATAGTGGTTAGGAAACGCCATCTTGAAGAAATCAAGTCGATCTGATCAAAAACAACGGTGTGAGAATTTTTCATTTCATTCCCTCGTATGGGAGCTATCCGATATAATCGGCCGATCCGGCCCGTTCCGACTTATATACTGCGTGCAATAACTACACAACTTTTGGGAAAGTTTCAGCCATATAGCTTAAAACTGAGAGACTAGTTTGCGTAGAAACAGACAGGAGGACAGACGTACAGACGTATTCAGATTCTGCTCGTGATGCTGATCAAGAATATATATACTTTATGGGGTCTGAGGTGTCTCCTTCACTGCGTTGCAAACTTCTGATTTTGGTGAAAATAAACCAATTTCATGGACGTTTAAAAAAAAATTGACTTAAAATCATTTTATGATTTCATTCACGGAGAAGGCCGGAATTACTGCAGCAGTTAAGGCCCTTTTTTATCGACGTTGGAGATTGACTTTAACTTAAAAAATATTTAATTTATTTTCTTTAAAAAATTTCACTGTATATTCTTAAAACATGTATAAATATAATATACAATTTTGGCGGCATTTAAGAGGCCTTAAAGTTTGTTGACCCCACAATGCTGGACCCTCCAGACATCCGGAGAAAACACCCTCCAGACGGTATATACATATTTGGTTGCAACCAGAACGGATGAAGATTCCCAGCCCCTGGCAATGTGGACGAGGACAACACCGATAGTTGGTTAACTCTCAATTTTCAAAACCAACAGACACCGAAAAAGGACGAACTTGATGATTTTAACTTGGACAACCTTGAAGCGGATATTGACATGGACCAAACGGTCATTGACATTGACAAAATAGATATTGACATAGACGAATTGGCGGAGGATGCTCTAGAGTATATAGCAGGTTTCATCATAAAAAAATTAAAAATTAACAACGATATCTCGTCGCCAAAATTTACATAAGTGGACGAAGTGTCGCGTGGCGGCCTTATAAAGCCATCCCAACAATTTTTAAACGAGATAAAAGAGTAAGAAATTATATTTTTAAAATTATTTAAGGTTGAATTTGAAGTCAAAATTAATGTAAGGGACCAATTGTTAAAGGCTGCTGAGCATTTAGAAATTAACTTAGATATAAAAAGTATTATTTTAAAAATCTAATTTTTTTGAGTTAAAAAACTTAACAAAAAACTAAATGTTCAAAAAATAAAGCAAAGATAAATATCAATCTCAAAGCTCCTCAAAATAAAATTATAAAAAAAAATTCAAATGTTTCTATATTACAGTCAATTTTAAACCCCATGCACAGTATATGGGCTAAAGAGCACACTCTGTTTCTGTCTCTTTCGCACTTACGGGAAAACACCCTCTCACTCGCACTCATTGTAGTTCGCAATAGGGGGAAAAAAAAGCCTACGAGACTACCTTGTACTTATTATACCATGCTTTGGGCCGAGTCCTCCCCAATGCCAGCAGTCCGACAACATAAAAACCGATTGCTTGTCGTCTCACAACACTTAAATATCTGCGATCTCTAACAAAATTTAAACAAACCAAAACATAAATAAGCATTCAATACAAGGCGACGGAAATTTGCATTTTTCGTGGCCATCGCACACTAGTCACAATGCCCAATATTTTACATAACCAATTTTTTTTAAGTTACGAATAAAAAACATTTAATCTCCTTAGAATATACGTTGCATTTAAAAATCCCAAGTTCGTTACTGAAATTGCAGCCATGCTAAATTCGGTGCCCCTGAAAGTCAGCTGTTTGTGGATCAGAAACGTTGACTTTTTGGCGCGCTAAAAAATAGCACATTTTAAACTAAGATTGCAAAAGTTCTACTTAACATTTTAAAACAAAGTAAAATGGAAAATATTAGTGGAGGTATGTAAAATTTAAGTTTTTAATGCAATATTTGTTTAATGTAATGTGTCTTTGTTGTATGTATGTGCTTTTGTAAAGTTGTATATTAAACAATTTTAACCTAGCATTTTTCGTGTTTCGTGGAATAAAAGTAGGTTGGATTGTGCCGGATTATAAAAACTATTAATGCAGTTTTGTTCTTGAATTTATTTACAATAAGATGACATAAACCTTTTTTGCTAGTTTTTGCTCCATTTTACAAAAAAATCTTTTTGCTAGACAACATAGACCTAAGATATGCAGAAATGCCAGAGTATTGGCTGGCACATGGACGCGAAACCGAAAGCTTTTACATCTTTGTGTTGCAGCATCGAATTGAAAACTTAATGCAAAACATAGATAATCCTTTGAAAAAGAGGATTAAGAATTTTGTTGCTTATGTTGATGCTGAAATAAAAAAAGCTCTCGGATAGTTCCAAGGTTTTAGGCGCAGAAAGAAAGTTTTCTTGCATTACGTTTTCAGGCAAAATTTCAGCCATCAGATTATATATTAGGTTGTTTGGTAATGACATGCCGGTTTCTTTATTGATTTTTGACGACGACTTTAACATAGTTAGCATTGTCCGATTTAAGTGCTATACCTATGTACCGTTGTCTTCGATGATTTCCTGCTATTTTCATGGTAACTTGTATATGCCTCTCCTAAAGAAGTCCTTGTCCCTACTGGCAAAAACTCGGCGATTCGATTTTCACAATCCTGCCTTAAGTGCCAATGGACGGTTTCCGTGCTTAGTTGCAGCTCCTCTGCGATGGTTCTAATAGTCACATGACGATCTCGATCCACTATTTCCATGATTTTTTCCGTATCGACGGTCACTGGTCGTCCGGAAGGCTTGGGTGTTTCGGTATCAAAGTTGCCACTTCGGAATCGCCTAAACCACTGTTCGGCGGTTTGAATCGAAATATTGTTATCTCCCATGACAGCAATAATCTGTCTGCGAGATTCTGCAGCTGTTTTTCCCTGTGCGAAAAAAAATTTCGAAATTGCCCGAATTTCTGCGTTTGTGAACTGCTTTCAGTCGATTGTATTTTTTTAACGTTGAAGCTCATGTAAACAAACTATATGTCATTTTAAAGGTGATGTCAATACTTTTCAAACGATATACAGCATTGCCAGATACGATTATATTTGACTTCACAAGCGAAGCGCGAAATTTGAATGGAAAATCCGGTATGTCATTACCAAACAACCTAATATAAAGTATTAGGTTGTCAAAAAAGTCTTGCGGTATTTTTATTGAATTTTCAATTGTTCATAAAATTGGTTACAATAATGCGATTCAAGTCAAATATGCGCCGTTTTGTTCGATGACGCGTTCCCAACGAGATGCCAACTTCATAATGCCCCTCTCATAGAATCTCGCTTCCATATTGGCAAATAACTCGGAGAGCCAATTTGCACAGGACTCTCTTGTGGCCAACTTCAGACTACCAAGCGCGTTCTCCATGGACAGAAACAGGTGGTAATCACTTGGTGCGAGAAGAACCTTCCTGGCCGTCAATCCAGGCTTGGCCACCGTCTGTGCCGCTTCACCGCTTTTCGACCACGACCGTTTGCGCCTTACGTTATCGTAAGTGACCCACTTCATCGCCAGTCACCATACTCTTCAAAAACGGGTCGATTTTGTTGCGATTCGCATGCGTCGATACGGTCAAAGATGTTTTTTCGCGTCAATTCGTGTGGCACCCATACATCGAGCTTCTTAGTGACTCCAAGCTTTTCAAATGGTTAATAACGGTTTGATGACTCATGCCCAGCTCTTGACCGATGCTACGGCTGCTACTATGCCGGTCTCTTTCGACCAATTCAGCGATTTTATCGCAATTTTCGACGACAGGCCTTCCGGAGCGTGGCGCATCTTCGACCACCTCTACACCAGAACGAAAACGTTGAAACCATCGTTGTGCGGTGGAAATGGAAACTGTATCGGGTCCATAAACTGCACAAATTTTATTGGCGGCTTGAGATGCATTTTTGCCTTTATCGTAGTAGTACTGTAAAATATTATTTTGCTCCATGATTGCGACGCTATAACTAACGACTTAAAAGAAAAGACAATCAATCAAACACGTGTTAGCGCGTAAAATGAGCTTTCCAAAAAGGTATAGTATGACCTGATGCGACGAATAAAACAAAACTACGCTCCTCATTTGTTTTACTTGGTCAAAATCATTATTTATTGTTCATCAAAATTTGAATATTATTAATATTAATAATACTAATATTAAAGTCAAATATTATATATTTAAGTGGGGACTGTAAAGCAGTCAGTACTCCGCTCCCAACTAAACTTAATTATTAATTATTAAATTCTGAGGAGAAATATGATGCACCTTGTCGCAACTTAATTGGTAGCTTAATGTACATTATGTTATACACGGCCAGATATTGTCACTGCAGTAAATATTTTAAGTCGATACACAAATAAAAACAATGCTGAATTATACTTATAAAGGATTTTGAGGTATCTTAGGGTAGCATTGTAATGAAATTAATTTTTAAGAGAAATATAGAATACGAAAACATATTTACAGGTTATGTTGATTCTGATTGGGGCGGTAATGAAGTCGATAGAAAGAGTTCAACAGGTTACATATTTAAAATGTTTAACTCCAACTTAAGGGGGAAAAAATTAGAAATTTTTTTTTTTTGGCTTAATGTACTCTAAATATGTCTGGGAATAAGCCTTTTAAAAGCATAAATAAAAAATTCTCACACCGTTGTTTTTGATCAGATCGACTTGATTTCTTCTAAATGGCATTTTCTAACGACTATTGAATTTCGAATAAATTTTATCAAAATCGGATAACTCTATCATATAGCTGCCATAGGAGAGATCGAAAAATATATATATAATTAATTAATCCCACGAGCATGATTTTTTAAATACAGTAGAATCCGCTTATAGCGACTTTCAAGGGACCGAAGATTTTTCGTCGTTATACCCGGAAGACGCACTAAGCAGAAGGATTTTAGTTTATAAGTCTGTATAGGGACCAATCAAGCCACGGAGTTTTCGTCGCAAAAAACCGGACGGACACTATAAGCGGAGTCGTTATAACAGGATTCTACTGTATCAAGTTTTTTAAAACCCTAAAATCAGAATAAAGTTTCATAGAAATCGGACACCTATATCTTTTAGCTGCCATAGGAAAAATCAAAAATCTATATAGAAATAACGGAAATAAAAATTATAACATCGTTGTTTTTCATCAGATAAGCATGATTTTTTATATAAAGTTTTCTAAGGACTCTTGAATTACGAATTAAAAAGTTCTTAACTCCTTTTTTCAAAGGATCCTCTATGTTTTGCATTAAGTTTTCAATTCGATGCTGCAACACAAAGTTGTAAAGGCTTTCGGGTTCGCGTCCATGTGCCAGCCAATACTCTGGGCATTTCTGCATATCTTAGGTCTATGTTGTCTAGCAAAAAGATTTTTTGTAAAATGGAGCAAAACTAGCAAAAAAAGGTTTATGTCATCTTATTTTTAAATAAATTCAAGAACAAAAAAAAACCCGGTAATAATCCAACCTACTTTATTCCACGAATAAAATTGTTTAATATACAACTTTACAAAAGCACATACATACAAACAAAGACACATTACATTAAATAAATATTGCATTAAAACTTAAATTTTACATACCTCCACTAATATTTTCCATTTTACTTTGTTTTAAAATGTTAAGTAGAACTTTTGCAATCTTAGTTTAAAATGTGCTATTTTTTAGTAAGCCAAAAGTCAACGTTTCTGATCCACAAACAGCTGACTTTCAGGGGCACGGAATTTAGCATGGCTGCAATTTCAGTAACGAACTTGGGATTTTTAAATGCAACGTGTATATTCTAAGGAGATTAAATGTTTTTTATTCGTAACTTAAAAAAAATTGGTTATGTAAAATATTGGCATTGTGACTAGTGTAGCGATGCCACACGAAAAATGCAAATTTCCGTCGCCTTGTATTGAATGCTTATTTATGTTTTGGCTTGTTTAAATTTTGTTAG